>NW_009219459.1:331-26692 GCF_000690835.1 Fulmarus glacialis
ACTTTAACTTTCATACTTACTTTGCTATCTAGTTGCTGGTCAGTTTTGTGTTTAGAGCATGTTTAAGTGACACGCGTGGTTGCTTTTTTTTTTCCCTTTTCTTCCAAGCAGCTGAACTTTCTACTCACTTCTCCTAAATGCTTTCCTTTTTTTCATCTTAACTCTGATCCTGTTGTGTTTAACACAGTGTAGCCTCGTGTTAGGAAAAATATATTTTAAAATCTTGAAATTAGCCAGGTGTGGCGAGCAAAATAATGCAGGGCAGGCCACAAATAACTTTACCTTTTTTAAAAAAACATCTCTCTGTATTTGTGTTTTAAAACGTGCAGAGTGGTAACACACAAATGTAGTTGTTTATACACAAAGAGTTTGTGTAAATGACATTTCAAGAGATACTTTGATACGGTCGTCACATGACTCTATTACGTGAGGTTTATTTAGCGATTTTACCATTAGATGCTTGTTTTAGACCTCTTGGGCTCAATAGGCTTCCTAATTGCTGAAGTTTGCTAAGGGGCTGCAGATTTTATTTTATTTTAAAAACATAGGATTCATTTATATACCTAATGAAGGGTAAGAGATCTCGCCAGTTTTTTATGTTTCTTGGATGGCTATATGTCTGTTTTTAAACCTCTTCTCCGTGTTCTTCTAATGTATGGAAAAAGAAGAAACAGCTTTGCAGTGAAAGACTTGTAGTGCTATTCCACTTACAAATTGGTCGAGAAATAATTTGTTGAATAATTTAAAAAATGAGCTAGTTAATCATATAAAAAGTCATATATGTAGTTTTGGATGCCTTTCTCAAGACTGAGGCATTATAGCTGCTTGATTTTAAAGAGAATGTTAGAAATAGAGCTAAAATCTTTTTCCTTGGGGCATTTATAGATATTTTAAAGAAATGCTTTTAAATGTTTTGGAATATATATGTTGCTTTCTAATTGCAGCTGTGTTACCCAAGAGAAATCCACCGGGTTTTCTAGTTATATCGGTGGTTCAGCTTGAATCTGGCCTGTTAAGTTATGGAAGATTTCTTCCACTTAAGACAAAGACTCTCATTTCTGAAAGCAAACTTTTTAAGAGCCTACATTTTCATTCGTTGCTCTTCAGCTCATTTATAAAGTTGGTGTAGACTGGAGTCTAAAAGTGTGGGGGAATAGGAAATGCAGGAATAATTTTTTTTTCTTTTCCTTAGCTGGTGTTCTTTAAACAGTCTCAACCTCTTTGGTTTTAGCCTATTCATAATAAAGTTTATTCATTACTCCTTATTGATACTGAAAGCAGGAAGAAAATTATTCTTGTCTGAATACTTACCTAGGTTCTATAATACTCAATACTAAATTAGTTAAGGCAGATTTTTTTAATAAGATAATGGTGCTGTTTAAAATTGATTTCATTTTTTTTTCCTCCTGGAAATGCTCTCAAGATAAATCAACATAGCTAATTTCCAGATATTTTTTCCTCTGCTCTTTTTCAAGTTTGATCTTTAAGAACCTGTGTGACCAAGTGATCTTCTTCTGAATGCAGATTGCACCGGTTTGGGTATTTCTGGAAGTTATCTTTGCAATGATCGCTGCAGTGTTAGTAATTTTTTCACTTGAGTTGTGAAATGCAGCTGTAGACGTTCGCGGAAAGGCTTACTTTTAACATAATGGCAAATTAGTATAAAAATTCTCTTAAAATAAATATTAATAAAGGCTCTTTTAGTATTGTTCCTAGTGTTTGATAAAAAGGAAACTATTGAAAGTCATAGTGAAATGACATCTAAGGCTTCAGTTGTCAGTCTTTCAGTTTATTCTTATTTTTCAAGATTTAAAAAGCGCTAATTTTTACTGAATGTGAACTTCAGTTGGGAAAAAAACTGAAATACTTTACTGGAAACTAGAGACCATTTTAGTTTTGATTTTTTTTTTTTTTAATTCTATAAAGTATATCTAAAGGTTTTGAAAGGAGACAGATGCTAACAATTCTTTTTTTCATCTCATTTTGGGCCTTAGATATGTAAATGCTGAAATTCCTTCCTACTTGTCAAGTGGCTTTTTGGTGTAATAATATCTGTTTCTGAACTTAATGCCTGTGAACAGAGCAATAAGCTCTCAGCTAACTCGTGCTGTGATGAGACTGATGACCTTTGGTAACAAGTTTTATAATCATAATGTTTACTACAATTATTTTTCCAGTGACTTCCCTGAGAAATAGAGAAATATTATAGTGCTGTAGGTGTTTTTAGCTTTCTGTCTAGATTTATGAGTGAAAAAGTGTTTTAAACTAAGCTTTTGTAGTGCAGACAGAAAATCAATTGTTCTCATGAGAAATTTTGCCTTATGACTCTCCTTTTTTTTATTCCTAACCTGAATGTACTTAATTCAAAGGGCCATTACAGCAGCTGTAATAAACTAGTGAAGGTCACTAAAAAGATAAACGGGGTCTTAAAGGTTGTGTTTAACAGGGGATTTAAAAGTTTCGGTACTGTTCACAATGTTGTTAGTGTCAGTCCAATGTGTTAGAGTCCAATTTTGGTTTGCCTGACTAACCCAGTGCTTTCTAAAATGTTTCAGCAGTTATCTAACCAGTCTGTTTTA
The DNA here is from genome assembly GCF_000690835.1 of Fulmarus glacialis. NCBI lineage: Eukaryota > Metazoa > Chordata > Aves > Procellariiformes > Procellariidae > Fulmarus > Fulmarus glacialis. The sequence continues at coordinate 2,911 of NW_009219459.1, forward strand.
AAACCTCTGTGTAATAAAGCAGAAGTGCTCAGATATTCAGGAGAGGCAGGTTTTATAAAGGTCCCTGGGAAAAAAAGGCTAATATCGCTTTAAAAAACATATGAAGCCTGGGAGAGAGTTTAGAGCAAGCAAGAGCACTATGGTGTTGACAGCTTTATATCCCTGTTGGGTAACATTCACTTACTAGAATTGGCGTCTCCTCTCAGTTAGTAATTCACTCCATAAGGATTAAAAAAAAAAGGGATGATTAATGGCTAGGAAACTTATATTTACAAAATTGTTGATTGCAATTCATGAACCTGTTTGTGTATGAGTGGATATGCGTATATATATGTATGCGTTGATTTTGAATAGCATAGGAAATAAGCATCCAAAGCCTCTGAATGCAACTTAAAATGCCAGTATGCAGAATAAGCTGTTTTGAAGTTTGGTTTTGCTGAAATAGAAACATAAAACCAAAATATAGCCAAGACACACGTTCAAATTTGGAGCAGGAAATGATTGCAAAAAATTTGCTGGTTAGATTAGTTTGACGCAGTCTGATAGTAATACGTCCTTATTCATTTAACTGTTAAAATGTGTGATTTAATTTACAGAGTATTAATGGAGGAGACAACTTTCAAACAATTCAAACTAAATTGTGTGATTGGGATGTTAATCTGTAGCTGTGATTACTGTGCTCGTACAAGATTGTATGTACTAGAAGTGTAGATGCAGTGACTCGGAGCACTGCTGCTAATTGCAGTAAGCCCCGTAAAGTTCCGATGTATCACGGTCTTGTCTGCTTAGGTGTAGTTAGAAATCTGTTTTTATATATCTCTGAGGCGATAGAAATGCTGACTGAGGATGGTTAAAGAGCTGTTTGTCAAAATCCATTCTAAATATTTCTGCAAAAATGTCATAGGGTTTGTGCTACCTTTTATATCTTTTACAAGGATTTAAGGTGCTTTACTGGAGAGAAAATCCACTTCTGTGCAGGCGGAAGAGTACAGCTTGATCAAATTTGCTCCTCTCTTCTAAACAGTTAACATTAAACTCTAAATGACATCCTGAAAGGAGTAGGGAAGCATGTTTCACTTGTCCTTACGAATTGAGTAAAGTGAAAGGTTAAGTTTTAGATAGTCTTCCTGCCTAGATCCTAGATGAAGAATATCTTCCTGCTGCCTGAAAGAAGTACATAGCTATTTGAAAGAATTAAACGCATCGAGATACAGAAGCATGAAAGCCACAAATCCTTATTAGTTCAGGAATCAGCAGTATGTGAATATATTTTATATTTTATCTATTGCAGAATAGTTGGAAAATGTTGCCTTGTACTTCGATGTAATTCATTATGGATTATGAGGAAATGTAAATTCTTGGATTTTACGCGTTTCTGATACATAATGAGGAAGAGACCTTTAATTTAACAGGAACAGTAAGAAAAGCAAGACAGTGAGTTCTTTTTCATGACCGATGGTTAAAAATGAGTTACCGGTCTTTTTGCTGATTTTCACCCCCCACCCCCTTTTCCAATCAGATTATGTCATGTAAATAGAATAAACAGAGCAGTCACTCCTGGAGGGTCATGTAGTGTATCAGCTGGATTTTTGCTGAGCTAGAAAAATAGTCTTTTTTTATGTGTTTTCAGTACTTGGTCTGTTATTAAAATAAAGACACAGTTGGTTAAATATACATGCAATTGAACATACGCATTAAACAGAATATAGGGTATCCACCCATTCGGTGACCTAGGCATAATTTGATGTTTAGAGTAATTTTGGAACTCTTAAGTTGCATCTGCAGAACGCCACTGACAATTTTGAATTCAAGATTTAAGATTAGCAGTAGTAAGATTTTATTTTTTCCCGCAACAGCTCCTAAGCGTTTCGAGTCGTCTCCCCGCTTCCTGCCCACTCCGTACCCATGGCCACGTTAGTTAACTAGATGCTATTATTCTCATCATGAACCAAAGGAAAGAAAAAGAAACCAACATCCTTGAAAAAGTCAATGTTAATTCTTACCCCCCCGCCTTTATAAATTGGGTCCTGCCTTTTCTTAGTTTCACAGGGATAGAACAGAGTAGATTTACTGTCAATTATTTATAGGGCGTTTGTTTGAAAACGGTTAAGGTGATTCTGTCAGTGACTGCTCAGAATTGTTTTTATGGCTGAAAAAGATGGCAAAATCATATTAAAAACTCTAAAGATGCCAGTGAGGAAACATATTTTCAAGAAATTTAATAGCAACATATTTCTCACTCAGAATTTAGATGAAGGATTCGGACATCGAAGGAAGAAAAACAGTATTAAACTTTTATTGTTATGAATGAACACTTAGAGGTGAAGTTTAAAGCTTCCTTTCCTTTCCTAAATACTTAATTTTGGGGAGCCTTTGTATTCTATTTAAATTAGTTTGCTGTACTGAATATTTCATCTAGATTTAAAAGGAGAAAAAAACTGGCATAATATAATTGTAATCAAGTCGTCATTTCAACAGACAGCTATGTCTTATTTAAAATTTCTCATTTGTACCGCAGACTTTCAGATGGTATCAGTTATTTTAAAATACCTTTAAAAGTGTTTGAGTTTAATACTCTTCATAGAGATGCTAGTCTGAATATTTATTTTCGCAGTTACTTTCCATTATTGCTGTTCTCCTTAAAGCTGTCTGTATGGAATGGGGAGGAAAAGGGTCACAATGGTGACTTGGAGCTTAAGGAAAATACTTGGACCAGTAAGATTTTTGTCACTCGCATTGACATAGAAGATGGTAATACAATATGGCACCTATGATGTTGTAAAATGAAGACAGTTTTACTGCAGTCATGTATTTATATTCACCAAACAGCTGTGGGACCTGTTTAGGAAAATTCTTATTTTTGTGATTGAGCAGTCCCCAACCTGCTTTTAAATCTTATTTTTAAACTTTTCAAAATAACTGAAAATCTGTAAAACTTAGGAAGATTTTATTTCGAATCCCAAATTGCAAGGCATAGATAAGTTAGGCCTTTAATTACCATCCCTCATCATAATTTAGTTAAATTAGTAACTACTGCTGTGTTTTAGGATTAAAGGCCCAGTTTTTCAAGGTATAAAGTATTACCAAGTCCCTTTGAATTGATAGGATGGGGGTTTGTTCAAGATAACCTGTGCCTGATTCAGACTCTGTAACTACCGAACAAGCGTGCTCTCCTTTTGAAGCTCAAAGTGGTTTTGAAACCAGCCCGCTGTGTTGGACGAGGAACCGATGCCCTTTCTAGCTTTGAAAAAATTGTCTTGTGGTAATTGGTTCCTACTGTATGAAATGTCCCGGGTCAGATGCGTTGGTCCCCACGATGACATGTGTCACTAACACAGATGTAAGAAATAGTCACAGCAGACAAAAGGCAGCTGAGTATTTGATGGCTGTTGAGAAATGTTTTCTAGCCTCTAGCCATATTAAAAAAAAAATGCCCTCCAACAAGCTTTGTACTTGTTGCAGAATGCTCATCAGCGACGTCTCTGCTGTGGGGTTACATACATATGAGTTTACATTGATTAGTGGTACGAAAGACAGAAAATACGCTTTGCCGTTTAATTTGGGGGGAATTGTTAGCCCCTCTAGATGAGGTTCTTGTGGCCATTCATGAAGTGTTGACTGCTTTAATGTGTGATATGTTCTCAGCCAGCAAGTCATGTTGTCCATATTGTCGCAGTTCTATATTAGGAATTTTTTTTTTTCCAGAGTTCATGTGCTTTGTACAAAAGCACGTATTGCAGCTGTTGTGTGTACTTTGTCCCCGTCTTCATTTGCATTGATCCAAATATTAGTAAGGGAAAAATATTCCATATTTCCAATTTTAGTTTGTTTATTTTAGAGAACTTTTAAAAAAAGATAAACTAGTATTTTAAGTTGTATTTTTCTTTTTAAATACCTGTACTAGCTCTGCTGGTATCCCCTGAAGATTTACAAATATACCAAGATGTCAGCATTTGTCTGCTAGCAATTTAAGGCTGCTGACGTTGTGAAACCCTTATAGACAATGTTTGAAAAGTTTTTGGGTTTGTTTTTTTTTTTTTTGAAGTGTAATTCTTACTCTGATTTTTAAAGATGTGAACATTGATGTTGCTAGTATCTGAGGACTTACGTAAAACCTCCTTCCAGGAGGCATTTCTACTTGGAATAAGGCTACACAAATAATTTACAGGATTGCTTAAATGACGGAGTGTGAGCTCCGTCATTGCTAGTATCCTAAGCCAGATGCTAGGGCAGAGATCTCATGTCTGAACTCAAGATACATTTTAAATTTCCTGGCAGATGCTGAATGATTATTGGTGTTACATGCAGCAATGTTAGGAAAAAGAGAGGATTATCATGATTTGTATGAAGGGAGCAAAAAGAACTTGAAGAAAAGAGACAGGTAGCTCTAGATAAAAGTTTAAGCATATGGCTTGTTTTCTAAATAGAAAATTACCTGGCTAATAGTAAAAATTGTCAGTCATTTTGCTCTAACTGATGTCCTTGTATCAGACGGACAAGCAGTATTAAGCAGTCTGAGCACAACTGTACCTTGTTAGTAGCAATGTCAGCAAGGTAAAAAAGCTCAGAAAAAGATTAATAAAAATAACCTGTCAGACTATATTTTATATGAAGCTGAGGCATCTCTTGAGATAACCATACGCCCACTGCATTTTCAGAGTGCGGTAGAAATGTCTCCCACTTAAATATGCTCCCTCTTTATTTGTTCCCCAAAGGCACACGCTGAGATGAAAAGACACTATTGACAGTAAACCTTTTCAAAAGTACTAAATCTGGCAAGAAATGTAGGGAGGGGAGTTTCTTGTATCAAAAACCATGATTTGTATCGCTGCATACAGCCACAAGGTTACTTTCTCTCTCTCTCTCTCTCTCAGACGTTCTATTTCTATTTGTATAATGTTGAGAAGTGTCTGGATTAGTCTGTCTTTACTTGTGTGTCGCCGACACTTCACTCTCTAGAAGTTGCTGACTTTGTCTGCGTTTGGACAGAAACTTCAGCTAAGTGAGGAAACTCGCATAGAAGTATTTACCATCATGGTAATCTAAACTCACAGTGTTTTGTCATAAATTTAGCTGACAGGCATATATTGGAAATGAAGCATGTCATTTTCAAAACTATAACCAGACTATTTTTTGAGAGTAATATAAATTCATATTTTGAGCATATTTAGGTTTATATGCATTTCCATTATTTATATATTAAAATTAGATGTGCACAATTTCCAGCCTTATTATTTTGAATGGTTATTAAGAAATGTAGTTATAAATTATGAGTTATACAATACTTTGGAGTAAAAGGTGATTTTCATAATGTCTTTTCACAACTTACAAATAACTTTTTTGCCATAATACAAACATGCTAGCAGAGCAACATGATAGATGTCTCTTTAAGTATCGTAGTAAAAGAAAATGACTTGTATTCTGAGGCTGTGGATAGTTTATGTTGTTTTGGACCCATTTCCCAAGCAGTGATCGAAAACAGATTACAATAACAATTATACAGTCAGAAGATGCAATATCCATTTCTGTTTTAATTGAGTGAAAGAATAATAAAAACATCATTAAGAAAAATGAGGTGGACCTGTCATACACTCTACCAATTTTTAGACTTGGAGAAAATGCAGAGTAACAGAAGTGTGGGCTTTTTTTTTTTTATTATTTTTTGCTTTTTTTAAATCAAGTTTGTTGCTCAAGCTAAAAGTCTGGATGGTAGACTTTGAATGGGCTGCTGTGAGCAAGTACGCAGTGAGTAGGCATACTGCTTGACAGTAAAGCTCAAGTTAGGCATTATCTGAGTGTCTGGGTTTGGCTTAATAATGAATGTAATGTTTCTGTCACTGGTTTGGGCCTTCCTGATTATATTAATATGATCACAGTGTCATACTCATCTACCAAATAGATGAGCTCAGAGAATGCCACGGACAGGTAGAAAGTAGTAAAAAAGACTTTGTTCTCCTTCAAAATAAAAAGCTGTGCTACTTTATGGTTTTTCCCAGGTTTTTTGCCTTTCCAAATCTGTGGACATGTATGCCACTAAGAGTACTCGGTGGACATGTATGCCAGTAAGAGTACTCGGTGGACATGTGTGCCAGTAAGAGTACTTGGTCTCTTAAGCCGTTGCTCCTTGGGACTGACTCTTCTGTGACCCTTTAGCTACCTCACCATCTCAGTCTTCTGATTAAAACCCCGCAGACAGAAAGGCCCCGTGCTGGGTGCATACTGCAGCTGTGTTCCGCTTGAAAAGGGACCTAACTGTAGTTGAAGGCCTGAGGCTGAGGGAACTTGGCTCTCCATTTTCTCTGAAGCTGAGTCCTAGAGCTGTAAGCAGAAGTGTCCTTTCTGCCATACAATACGTGGAAAAAGAGATCCTCTCTACGGTAGCCTTGGCTCTATTCGTGTACCATACAGCTTTATAAATCAACATTTGGAATGGCATCCGGAAGTGAACCGGGAGCCAGTTCAGCCTTTGGAGAGCAGATGTAATCTGCTTTCTTTGGCTAACACCTCTAAGCGAGCACATGCATTTGCACTAGCAGAAGTATCTGATTCTCCAGTGTAGTTCTGTGTACGTAATGTTGTAGCAATTCAGCCTGTTGAGCCCCAAAAGCATGGATTGCTGACTCTTAACAAGTGAATCCACACACAGTAGGTCGGCCTGTAGGTAGGTCCTTTCCCCTCTCTCCCCAAAATATCGCTAACTGGCTGAACAAAGTAAGTGTAATGTGCATACCTGAGAAAGATGATGTACCTGTTAACTCTTGTTCCTCGACCTCATGACTTGTTTGATAAAGATGTGGTAGTTATTAAAAACTGTTAGATTAATGTGACCTGCTGGCTCATAAACGTAAATGTTCCTAAAAGAATAATGTTCAAATGGGTAGTTGTCAACTGTGTGATCTCATCTTTGTGAAAATGTGGAGTGCTTCCCCCACAGCTCTTGATCTTCTCTCCTTGAAAAAGAAGGAATACGAGAGAATGCCACTCAGAAGTTGCTCTCTCTCTGCAGGGGCGTGGGGTGTGGAAGATTGGAGTTGTAAGTAAAGGCCAAGCCCCAGATGCTAGTTCCTGACCCGTAATGGGCCATGGGTGCAGGCTGCCTAAGGAGTCTACATATTGACTGGTGAAAAGGGAGACAGAGAGGGAAGTTAGCTGCTTTCTGGAGGACGGAGTGATGGAGCAGCTCCTACCCTTTCTTGGTTGTGGTTCTCTCCTCCATTCATTTTCCCGCTGAAGATATGATGAAGATTTCTGTGGTCTCCTTATACCAGAAAAATACCATCTAGTAATGATGTTGCCATAGCAGTAGCTGAATGCTTGCTGAAAGCGTAGCAGGATGAAGGGCTCCATCAGTAACCATTGAGTTTGATGACATTTATTCTGAGACACTGTTTAATGTGGCTTATCCTATTGCGTGCGTACTTGTAACTTTTACCCATAACCAGTTCTGCCATATCTGTTGACATTGTCACTTAGAAATGAGGTTTTCCAATGCTGCCGGTATCTAAAAGACTTGAGGGAAGGAGGCAACGATTACAATGATTACAGATCTGTTCAGCTTGTCTTACAACTGGAGCCTGCAGTTGGGCTTGAGATGTAGGTGCAGTAGTTACATTAGACTCTCTGTTAGCTATTTATCTGGTTACGTGAAGGAGGGGTGGTACGATTTCTTCTTTTTCTTGCCAGGGGATGGTTCACAGATGAATGGACACGAAGGAGAAAAGAGCTTGCTGGTGGGTCCCAGTGGAGATCCCAAAACAGGCCCAAGTGTGGTACATAGCTCTTCTCCAGAAATAGAACCTCAAACCAGCTACGAAAGCTTTTCTGTTACATTCCAGGGGACTTATCCCGGTACCAGGAGACTAGTTAATAGAACCTTCATTAAAATGCTTTTGCTAGAAGACTTTTTTTTTTTTTGCTTAAAAGTATGGTGGCATCTGCTAGCACCACCGAAGTTAAGGGCTTATTAGTGGTTCCAGTTTTCAGGGTTTAAAAATGTTGGTCATTAAAATTAATTCTGGGTGGAACTTGGCATAAAGAGTCATAGCCCCTTAGGCAAGTTTTCTTACGTAGTTGAGAGAAAAACAACAGAAAGCAGTCCCCCAAACCAAAAACCCTTCCCGAACCCTAAACTTGTTTTTAAGTTACAGAAACCAAAACCTAAAACTTATAGGAAATTAATGGCTTAAGATGATTTTTTTAAAAAACGCCGGTTTAATTTAAAAGCGTTTCCTTCACTGGTTTTGAGTGAAATGAGTATATTTTCCATTAGTTCATATTATAAAGTACTGCTGTGGGGTATTTTTTCTTCTTTTTTAACTGGGAAACAAGTTGAAACAACTGAGCTGTTTTAATTAGGAAAAATGCAGCTATAGTGTCTTCACCTTTGCCTTTCAATGTGAATGGTTGGACTCAATGATCTTAAGGGTCTTTTGCAACCTAAATGATTCTATGATTCCATTCTATGAATTGGAAAGCGTGCATGTGGTTCTGGCTGAATGCATGGCGTTGGTACCGCCACAGGCGTTCGTGCATGTCTGGCGGGGGCTGGCTGGCCGGGGAAGCTGAGCTTTCCTCTAGAACAACAGGGACAGCTGTCTGTGCCTTCTTCTGACTCAGGCTCCCTTAAAACCTTATTTTGAGGTCTGGGTTATCATCGCTCTCACTCTTCACTCAATTAGGTGGAGAGCTGGAAGTGCTGTATTCTCCTGTTTAATTGCTTCTGCCTCCTGGCTGCCCTGTGCGTGGCCGTGCCGGGGCTAACGGGGTGGCACAAAGCCCCAGTGGCTGCTCCCTTTCTTGCCCGTTGAACCCAACCAGTGGGACAGATTCGAAGTTTGGGTTGAGTTAGTGCAACTAGTTTAGCGAAGGGTGTTAGTTACCAGAAGCCGCTGATTCACTTGACTAACAAAAGGCCTCATCTCCTGTGAGTAACGCTTCTGTCCCAGACACGCAGCAGGAGAGGCTGTGCTAGAGGTAAATACTTTGTATCCCTCTCTATTTCTTATTTCTTGTTTTTCTCAGCACGTGCTCTGAATATGGCTTTTCTTTTATACCATTTTTTGAGAAACTCAAGTATTATCAAATCAAGTTATGAGTTTCATAATATGTTTCTGTGGTGGGATAGTGGCCTGGAATATTTCGTGTTACACAGTAAAGCTGTTATTTCAGCTAGGAGAAGGATTCTTTGGCTAGTTAAGCTGTCAGAAGCAGGGGACATCTGCAGAGACGTTAGTGACTTCTTTAGATTTCCTGAGATCTGGGATAGTTGCGATGGTTGGGAGACTGAAGCCACAGAAAGGACTGGAAGCTGAAGAAGGATGTAAATAATATCTTGTGGTTTGCATTCACCATTGGTTAAAATATAATATGTAGAAATGCATTTCCTGCCTACAGATTTATTGAATATGTAAAGCCAGAAAAAATAACTGAGGAGGAGGAGAAAGATATTGTCCTTAGTTTTACTTCCTCTGGCCCTCCTAAGAAGAAAAATTCTACAATGTAATGTTATTTAACATGATTTTGTTTCTTTGGCAAACGTTGTATTAAAATCATCTGTGGACTGAGCTCTTCTTTACCAAATTGCATCCTGGAGCAAATTATTTGCAACGGGCTTATAAACCCATGAAGAGCAGGAGTTTAGCAGCATCGCATTACTGGTTATATGCAAAATCAGATGTCTCACGTTTTGTCTAGAACACATTGGAGAGCAGAGGATTAGCAGAAAGTAAGGTCCTTGTTTTCAAACAAAACCTTTTGCTGTAATGAGGTACTTGATGCTTTTGTTTTGCATAGGATTGTACAGTTGCAAAGATCCTGATACGGTCTCCAGTATTTGACATAGAGATTTCCCGCTGGCCGCCTGTCAGTGTGCACACACAGCTTTCTTCACGTGGTTCCGAGTGGTTAGTGACAAACAACTGCAAAGTCATTCCTCCAGTCCCCATTAAAAAAGATTTACAGTGGAAGAATTCTCAGCCTCATAATGAGACTGTTGTAAGCTGGTGCTTGATACGTAAAAGGCTGAAACACAGTCCATTTACCCAAACCAAGCATTTATTGTAAATAAGTTAAGTGCCAACAGCTTATATTCTGTCCGATTTAATTATATTCGTAATTTATGTGGTAGCTTGAAAGTAAGCCTTAATGGACATGACTAACCCTTGCTGAAATGTATGAGCTCTGTCTCTTCCACCTCATCGCTGAATTGCACAGGCGCGGGCTGAACCTGGGATCTGCTTCAAGCCTGATCCTTCCTGAGCGTGAATAGTCATGTGCGTGTGGCACTGGGAAAGTGGTATGGTTGTGCCTGTTCAGCCGGTCATTGCGTATCCTGTATCTGCAGCCCTCAGCTGGACTCTGTAGGATTTTCTGGGGAAGATCTCACATCACCACCAGCTACAGCTACAGTGTGATTTAAATAAAAGTGGTGTTGAGATCAGAACAAAAACCTGTTTTTTCAAATACTATCTGGTGTCCTTCCTCTTAGGAAAAAAAAAACGTTTTGGAATGCAGTTGATCTTTTCTCATGAATTTACCTTCTCTCGTTATATGTGATCTTAAAGATCTTTTCCATCCGAAATGATTCTGTGATGCTACGTTGTTCAGCTAGTCGAGTCTTGAGTAGAAACCTCCTGATTATTAGCATACGCGCTAGGTTTTCATTTCCGATCACTTCAGGATTTGCAGTTTATACCATTTTGAAGAAGTGGCACGCTGAAGCTTTGAAGCTTCACTTTTTTTTTTTCTTTCTTTTTTTTTCGTGGTAGTGGTGTTAAATTTTTCAGAATAGAAATTATGGATTTATGTTGCACTAGGATGGCCATCTTTGGTGCTTCTGAATAACTGAAAGCTGTCAAACTTAGTTGGTTTCTGCCTTCTCAATTGGAGCTGCAGGCTGTGAGGAGAACTGGCAAACCTCTCCTGTGCCACATGGATGCTGATTTCTGCCTTTTAGAACAGTTTTCTCAATTTAGGTTAATTTTTCAAATTTGTTTAAAAGAAGGGGAAAGAGAGTTAAATACCAAGTCGGTATATGTAAGGTCAGCTCTATTGCAGCGCGAAGAGAAATAAATAAATGGACTGCTTTCCCGTCACTGCCTTTGCTGGATAAAGGGCTCTCGCCTAAAGGAAAAACAGAAGCAGATTAGGTTTAGGAAATGTTTGTAGTTTGATTGCTTCCTGTGGTTATTGCCAGTTGTGGAAGCATGCTTTATTGTTAAATATATGGAATTTTTATCTAGATAATTTCCTCAAGACGACCCATGCTTTGCTAATTGAGCTTCCTCGTCTCAAAAGTCCAACTGAAGTTGCTCGTAATTCAGTGTTTTGAGGTGTGCATTGGAATAAACATTTGTGGATTCTGCTCCTGCTGTTACCTAGATTTCTTTTTTTTTTTTTCCTTTTTTTTTTTTTTTTCCTCTGTGTTGGAAAGACAAGCTTAGAGAATGACCCATGTTACAGTCTCTGCTAGGGAAAATGTTCTCTGCATAAAGTAATGAAGAGTTTTCAGTAGTTCATGAATTTTCAAATAAATGTCCTGGTTTCTACACTCCTAACCATAGAAATTTGCTTTGTCTTTGTGGGAGATTGTTCTGCATGTGTGGCTGTGTTCTGTTTTTAAAAAAAAAAAAACAACCAACAAACAAAACCTAAAAACCCAAAGCACAACAGCAACAACAAGAACTTTATTTTCCACTTTCTTCATTTGATAAAAATCTCTCCACTGTAGAATGATTTCCTTTGGGTTTGACACCACCATTTGATCTCAGTTTTTAATAATTTTGGTGGGTTTCACTCCCAGAAGAAAACATGCTTGCGCTGTGAAGTATTCCCACTAGAAATCTGGGAAGTCTTAAAACCTCATGTTACTCAAGGCTAAGAACTGGCTTCTTTATTAATTCCCTACTAGACAACCCCTGTACAGTAAATCTTTCCATAACACCATGCTGTTGAAATTAATCAAGCTGATGTTTGGAAATTGTTCAAATTAGATTAAATTAAATAACACCTAGATGGGGCTCAAAACTTGTGCTGATGGAAACAGATTTTAATCTAAAAAGACACGAATGTTATTGGTGCCTCTTCTTATTGGTTGATCTTTATATTACACTTATTAGGACACACAAGCACCCCTCCCTATTTAATGGCTGGAGAGGTGGGTGGCTGAAATAGTTTAACCTCCTCCTCAGCTTTCTGTATCCTTTTCTTTTCTGCTTTGGGTGCCAAGCCTGTGATGGTTATGTGGAAGTGGACAGTGCTGATAGAATCACATTTATTACTTGCTTTAAAGTGTGCACTGGACAAAGTTATCATTTGCAAATGAACAAAAGTACAGTGCAGGACTTCTTAATATCTGCTCTGTCTTGTCCTTCTAGTTGGTCATTAGAAATTTACAGCTTTTACTTGCAAATCCTACAACTGAAAATGTTTTCCAGTGAGCTGCATGACTGCAGTTTGATAATACTTTTAACTGGCTACAAGTTTTTTGTAAAAATGAATGTTTTATGCAGTAGAGTGTCCAGAGTTTTCACTTCTTAAATGAAATACCTGTTTCTCTTTCCTTCATTTTTAAGAATGGATTGCTCCTCGGTGAACTAACACTATAGGTTGAAATGGGCAAGGAGGAGAAAATGTGCATTTGGACACAGGTCTCTCTGATACATATTTAATTTCTTCTTAATTTCTCTGCCCCTTAGAAGAGTCGCAGTAAAAAAATGCAACTATGTTTACAAAGTTTTCCCTGTACGTTGCAGCTTTTCCGTGAAAGCAGCAGCGGAGCTTAAATCCCATCTCTGATTTGTTTTAAAAACGTATGTTATACAAAGGTACCGGTCACTGCTAACCATTCTGTTCTTCTGGGTAATAGGGGGAACAGTTTTTCCGTGTTCTCTTCCATGGATCAGAAGGAATTTTTGTTGTGTATGGATGTCCTTATAAAAGCCTTTATGTAGATCTTGGTTTATGCTCCCCTAACATTTTATGCAGATGCTATCTATATGGGGTCAAAGCTCTGTGAGAAGCACGAAAGAGCTGCTTGTAAGTCAGTTAAGTGAATTAACATCAAGGAGAAAAAAGTCTTTTATATAATTTGTGATCGCTATTAATGTTTTGTGTGCATTCCAGCATTGTGTTCATCCTTTAATGAAACAAACTGTTTCCTTTTTAGCCCTCAGATTACCCCTTGTTTTCTCCGTGTGTGACAATCAGTGCCGTATGTCATCTACCATGAGCTGTACAGCTTCGTTCACTGCAGCATCTCTCGAAAGCTGGGAGAGCGAATGCACAGAAGCTCAGTGTGAAAGGGACCTAAGCCTTTTTTGTGCGTATGCATGGGAGAGGGAGGATGCAGTAGTTCTGGCTGATCGGGCATTAGGGAATGAGTAAGGCTGGCTTGCATTGCTGTAGCACTGCATGTGAGACTTCATTATGGATGCTTGGTCTCCGGCTCTCTGACTATTGCTGTTAAGTTCTTCAGCTGGAATGACAATGAGCAGAGACTAACTTGCTTTGCCCTTCTGTAAGGGCCCTGCAGTGAGCTGGAGGTGTAATGTATGCATCTAGGAGCAAGCCATGGTGTATATCAGTGTGTAAAGAGCATGCTGACTTTTGGCTGCAGATGTTTTTTCTTCCAATTCCAACATACTGGAAGTATGTTAATTTATTTTCAGATAACATCAGGAAACAGAGAAGTTTGAGGCAATAAATTCATTGGAGACATTATAGCTTAACTCTCCAATGTGAAATAGAGGGCAAAGCAGATGGAACTTCCTTGGAGTGAGGTTTACTTGGAACTTAGTGGGATTACTCTTGGTTTTTAGTAAAATAGGATTGGTATTAAGATTCCAGACACTGTAGCGAGAGGCATAAGAATGGGTTAGCAATAGCAGATGTGGTAACCTGCCCTTTGCTCTCTGTTTTTAAGGTACTAATAGCAGCTTATCATCAGTTACGCTGGGTCACTGAGTTCAGAGATGTTTTTGCAAAAGCTGTTTCTATAGCAGGGTCCCTGCAAGCATGGGCAGCAGGAAGGGGCAGGAGAGTCATCATGGGCAAGAGTTCTGTGGGTCCTTTGTGCCATCCAAAAAGCGATGTCATGTACGGCATCAGTTCTAGCATTTGAGATCCTGTTTGCACTGAGACGGTAAACAATGAGTGTCGAGAATAGGTGCAACTTCTGTGCTGAAAAGGTGGAAAGACTGTTGTGTGACAAGGAAGGCATCCAGCAGGAGGATAAAAGACGCTGTGGCATCCTTCTCATCAGTTTGCATTCACCTACTTTTTCTATCTTGCCAAAATGTAATTTACGCAACTGATATCACTGCCTTAGCATTTGGCCAAGTATCTTAATCTTTTGTTAAGATATTAATAACCCTATCAAAAGTGCTATGACAGACTGTATGTTCAAAATGGCCTCAAGTTGCGCCAAGGGAGGTTTGGACTGGACATTAGGAAAAACTTCTTTACTGAAAGAGTGGTCAGGCCTTGGAACAGGCTGCCCAGGGAAGTGGTGGAGTCCCCATTCCTGGAAGTATTTAAAAGACGTGTAGATGAGGCGCTTAGGGACATGGTTTAGTGGGCATGGTGGTGTTGGGTTAACGGTTGGACTTGATGATCTTAGAGGTCTTTTCCAACCTTAATGATTCTATGATTCTATTCTATGATTCTATGATTCAATAGGAGGGGAAGTTTGTCACAGAGGTTAAATTTTTTTTTAACTAGTTAAATGATTTACTGACAAATAGAATTCAGCTTTTAACCTTTGATAGGAATAGAAATTTTGTCACTGATTTCAGAGGAACAGGATCAGCCTTGCACTGTCTTTTCAGGAAAACACCTAGAGATTTTTTTTTTCACTGAGATTTTTTTTTTTAACACTGTGTGTTAGAATTTGGCTGCTTGAACTTGCAAAATGCATCAGTTTAACCCAGAATCAAGCAGTGAAGAGGGAGCAGCATCAATGTGGTGCCATAACCTACTTACACATTACTTCAGGATGTGTTTTAAAAAAAAGAGCTAAAACATATCGACTGGATATTGCGGCTTGTAGCTGCTGCTGCTGGCCTGCAGTTAGAATGTCAGATTGGGAGCCGCTTCATGCCAGATAGGTCATTAAGTGAGAATTGTCTATCTAAAGTATATTTTAAAGTAAATCTAGTCTCTGCCAATTCAAGACAAGGAGGATTTAAGTCCCTTAGCAGTTGTTACTGCTGTGACCGTATCTATTTCAGGGCCGGGTGACTCCTCTGAAGAGATACACAACTATTGGTTTGTAGATACTGAAGCTACTGATAATAGAAGATCTTGCAGATATTTAACTGACTTTGTACGGAAGGAGAACTGAAATGTGGCTTTCTCCTCTTTTTCCCTTAAAGAAGTGTCTGGCCTTTCATAAATAATACTCAGTTATTTTTCATAGTTGTTATCTACTGGAAATGGTTATACTTCATTCTGAAGCACAGGAGTGGGGTGAACTTTGTGGCAGTATTACAAGCCTTAGATAGCACATTTGGAGAACTGCTTTAGGCTGAAATTTGTCTCTGCCCCAATATTTCCGAGTTTATCTAGGGGCTAACAAACTGTACGTAACCAATTAATACATTTCTGTGACTGGAGGTAATGGTTTTTCCTTAGCCCTTGACTACAGTCTAGCCTGTAGCAGGTGATGGAAGCAGCCATGCAGTTCTGTAGGTTTTCAGTCTGTTCCATCTTCCTGTGCACGCGCTTCAAGTACTGTAGGGCCGTCTCCTGCAAGCTGGCTTGTTTCTTTGCTGTCTGTAGTATTGAATCCCTTTAAGTTCATGCCCCACAACTTATTGCCATAGCTGACTTGATCCTGTAACCACAAAAGTAAATTTACAATAAAACAGAACAAAATTGAATCCAGACCACCCCCTGAGTTTTCCACTTCTGTGGTTCCTCCTCATCCTTGGTCCTCCCTCTTTCGAAGACAGCTGTTCTCACTCTCTTCATACATGCAGCGGGAGAACAGCCACTGGCCTCTCTGGGTCTGCATGACCATTGTCTACCAACACAAGATTATCGTTTTCAGCAAAATCAGTGCAAGGGTATTTTCCTTGCACTGTGAGAAGACTGGCCATGGTCTGAAATGTGCAAATAAACCTACCCCAGCCAAGAACTGTGTATGGAATTAGCCTCTGCTGATACCTCCATACGTTCATTGTGTGGAGAGAAGCAGAAGCGGCATTTGTGTGTCAGGTTTTCATAAGGCTGAATGTGGAGAAGCCCTGACCTGAAAGAATAGGGACATTCATGGAACTGTAGAAAACTTCTGCAATGTTGAAAAGGTCTTATTAGGAAATCTTGTTCGTCCTCATGCTGACTGTGATTTTGTTCCTGAATTATATTCTCTGGAGCTTTTAGTGTGGTTTTTAAATGAGTCAAGTGATGAGACTTCAGTATTTCCCTTGGAAAGAAAACAAAAGCTATCCCACAGGGAAGAAAGGCAGATTTCCACTTAAGATGAGCCTTCTAGGAGGTGTTTTAATTTACAGCTTTAATCAGAGATGTATGACACACTTCTTGTTCCTCTCTTACTGATGTTTTGTTGGATTTTTTTTTTCATCTAGGTTTGATGATTCCAGTCTTTTGTGTGGTGGAGCAGTCGGACGCCTCTCTTGAATACGATAATCGAGAAGAGCATGCTGAGTTCGTTCTGGTTCGCAAAGATGTGCTCTTTAGCCAGCTGGTGGAGACAGCGCTCCTGGCTCTGGGGTATTCCCACAGTTCTGCAGCTCAGGCACAAGGTATTCAATAAAGTTCTTTTCCCTCTTCTCTGCACGGCAGAAGACAGCACGTGAGGTTGTTCGATGCAAGGAGAAAGCAAGAACAGTGGTGGCAAATCTTCAAAGTGGTTATATCAGTTGTGTTGATTGCTTAATCTTAAACTAGGTGTACAACAAGCCCTACCTTGTTAGCCTGCCTAGAAAGCATTAGCTGGATCTTGCTGAAGTGTGAAATACGGTGATAATGATCAGTCAGCTTATTCATGACACACTTGTTCTGTACCACAAGGCAGGTTGCTGCTTCAAGGAAGTCAGCACAGAAGAGCTGGATAGAACCTCTAGGTGCACAGCTAGATGGTATCTAGTATTCCTCTTTGTATCAGGGCCATTTTGAGCAGCATATTATAGTCTTTCTTTTTTAAAATTATACATTGTATATAATGGTTATATATATACGTGCTGTCTTCATGGCCAATAGTTGTAGTGCTAAACATGCAGGATAATTTCCCTGTTTTCACTTACCTACTATATTGCTGCAAAGCCCTTTGTAAAGCTCTACAGTCCCTTCCACTTTGAGATGATTCTCCAGTAGCAGCGAAATCTTAAAATAAACAAAGCTTTCCTCTCTCTATCCAAAATATCAGCTTCAAAAAAACAAACCTAAAATCCTAATCTTGAGGGAGACGGGCAGGAGGTGGTGGGTTGGGAAAAATCTTTCCAGAATGAACTTTGCATTTCAAGAGGCTTTTTTATACTAAACAGGTTATTTCAGTGCTTATTCTTTTGGATGAGAAGCCTGTAAGTTTCAGTTTCATCTCCGTGTCATCAATAAAACCTGTGCACATTTAGAGTAGTTTAATAGAAGCTTTGCCTGGGGATTTGGATTTTATCTGTTGGTTTTAGTTATTTTGTATAGGAAGGTATCTGAACCTGCGAACAGAGGGAGCAGCGGTGGCGTTGTGTTGAATCCAGGAGTTCCAGGCAGTGGTTAATAGCACGGCGCTCCTTGTACAAACTTCTTTCCAAGCAGGGTGATAATGATTCATTTCCTCTGTCAGCCTGTGCTCTGTGAGAGAGGCTCAGGTTCTGCATACAGGCAGAGCTCATGCACATGTGTTTATTTACACAATACAGTAATAAAAGCTTTGCGAGAAGGTAGTTGTTTTGTTTTTTAATATGAAACATTTCATGTCATTTTAGGGATGCTTTTTTCCTGAATGTAAAAGGTCAGCGTATCCCACTGTTTCCATCCTGGTGAGCCAGCTTCCTGTTTGACAGCACTATCCATCTCAGTTAACACAGTTGCTCAACGTGTTACGAGCTAACATGTGGAACACGCTGCATTAGGTGGCCAAGATTTGATTCTTGGCACTTACGAGGGGGAATGGGCTTTGCAAGAAACCTGCTCCGAGGAGGCATGCCGTTCAGTGCAGTGATCCACACTGGCTGAGCATCTCACTTGGGGGAACCTTGCTTTTGCAGCATCTCTCTGTTGTTAGAATAGCAAGGAGGAGAGGCAGATTGACTCACGAAGGAAATTAGTCACTGTGCAGGGAGGAAACAGCCACTGCGTTTTTGAACTACAGGCTTTGACAATGAGCAGGTTCAGATACTAATCTGTCGCTTGATGTGTTGCTCAAATAACTCGTCTAGAAAATAAAAGTTGAATCTCTAATTGTTGTAATTAGTCTAAAAGAAAAGACTTCGGCATTTTTGTCTTTAAGGCAGCAATTACCTTCCACTAGAAAACATCAGATGGTGTAATATTTAGAAAATACCTTAACGATCCGTCAGCTAACAGATCTCTTACTTAGTCAGTTTATTTACCTTCACGCTGAAGGACCAGTGCTCCAAAGTCTTTTATACATCCTGGGCAAATACTGCAGGTCATGTTGATTTTAAGATATGAAGCTGAAGTATGCAGCATGTTCTGTAGTATCTTGCTTCTGTGCTAGCTGTCTGCAAGCCGAGAGATGAGGTACAGGCAGAGACAGAGTGCTAATAGATCTCTGAGATTGCTTAGTTTAATGAGAAAATTTATAGAATATTGGGCTATAATCTGTCAACTAGGGTTGACAGAAGCATGCTGCTAAATTGTTGATACAAGGATTTATTTAGGAACACAATTTTCTGATATTAAAAAGAGGGAAACAAATAAAGCTATTTGGTTTTCCGGTTGTAGGAAAAGTCTGCTTCTGTTCTAGTGCTTGGGATTGATTTCATTTGGCAATATACATTGATAAACAGTCACTTAGTTCTGCTTTATGATCAGCTGAATTACAGGATCTGCATGAGAAGTTGAAGATCCTCAGGTGCATTTTTCAAAATGGTAAAGCTTTGAGCAACATGCTGTGCAAAACACTGACATGAGTTGGTGTCCCCATGTCCTCCAGGGACAAAGTAAATGTGAGCTTGTCAAAGCTTTTGTATTGTAAAAGCTGTCTAAGCTGTAATGTAGCGTGTAATGATTGTCAGCTTTTGAGCTGGGAAAGTGTTTCATTTCGCCCTCCTCTTGTTTTGGATGGCTCTGAGAGGAGTAGCAATGTTCACTTCATCTTGTGGGAAACATCTTGCCTTTGCCTGTTCCTTTTAGAACAGGGTCTCCCGTGGCAGATAAAAGCTAGTTGTGGGGGAAAAGAGGAGTTGTGGCAGCAGAGAGAATTGCTGTGCAATTTCACACCGCCTTCGCTGCAGTTCACCACGGCACTTCTACAGAACCTGCTGAGGCTCGAGCAGGCGGTGTGCGCCTTGCCTGTAGGGCCCCTCCTCACACTCGGCAGCTGTACGGCAGCACGGCAGAGTCTGGGTGCCAGAAAGGAAACGTGGCACGGAGGGGTAGGTGGTGCGTTGCCTCTCCGAGGGGTCTGTGTGCCCAAAGGAGCCCTGCCATGGGGCTGCCTGCCTGGGCAGCAGCCTAGAACTGCAGAGCTCCCCAAGGAGGTGACGCCGTGTCCGAGCATATGAGCTGTAGCCTGCACATACAGCTGCCACCTGGCCTGGAGCCTCGCGTACCGGCTTGTGGTCACTTGGCTTATCATGGCTAATTTTTAGTCCTGGTCATTAGGTAAATTGAGAAGTCTTAGCATAAATAATCTTGAGACAAATTTGTATCGGGAGGTATACATGAAGGTGGCCCCATGCCTCATTGGAAGAAGCTCTTTATTCCCACACAGTTTGGGCAGGACACATTTATTCCACAAACAGCTGGTTGTGAACATTTTTTGTTGATGGTGGCGAGAGCAGAGACTTTTCCAGTGAGTGCTGCCCTCGTGAAACTTCCCTTTTCTGACAGGAGCTGTGAAAAGTCTTCTGGAACAGCATGGGAATTCGTTAACAGCTTGGCACTGGGGTGTGAAAGTTGGTGGTGTGAATGGCAACAAAGGTTTAATAAACATTTATGTATTTTTCTTTCATCACTTGAGTCTACACCTGACACTAGGGAACCTGCTACATGTGCCTTCCGGAGAGGAAGAGAGTCATGCTTTAAAGGGCACCTGTTCTATGTGTAGTTTAATAAAATTTACATGCCCTGATGCAATATTTTTTTTTTTTTGGTGAGTGCGGTATTCTAACTGGGCTGTGCAAGAGAAGGGAACTGGTAGGGGCTACATACCGTATATAGTGCTGAGTGCTGGGACCAAAGTAGTATGAAAGTAGCTGCAATCTGGACTACCCTGTGTGCAGTCCTGCAGCTTTGGGACCTGCTGTGAAAGCTGATTCCCTCCTCAGTGTGGGGCAGAAGAGCAGTGCTAGTCTGATGCTTTCACCAAGTTCTACTTTCTTAGAATCCATATGAAAAAGAAAATAGTGTGATTTCCTGTGGATATATGGTTTGGTTTTTTTTTTTCGGACCAGCTTCTTGTTAGCTGTCGTGAGTGTATACACAGAACTGGGGCACGTTGTCTGCAAAAGCTCACAAAGCTGGATGGGCCATCAAAATGGAGTTTGCCTTCTCCTCCCAGGTGCTTCTGCTAGGTGTGTTGGCAGGGCAGTGTGGAGTGCCTGCTTTGACTGCTGTTTGTGGGCAGCTTTAGCCAGGCACTGGCAAAGTAGTTGCTTGGGTTAGTTGCTCTGTGTGGCCACCACGAGGAAAGGGGTGTACAGAAGAGTGAAATGGTGCTGAGGTGCCAAGTGGAGCAAAAGGAGGGGTGAGAAAACAGCGGAGGGAAATCAACACAGAGCGAGAGAAACATTAGCTCTTTCCAATCCCCGTCACTGTAGAGATTGCCAAGCCCTGATTCTTAAGCAATGTATTGCCATGAGCAGAGCCATTGCAAGAGGCAGTGCCTTGCGTTAATGCCTTGGAGGCCCCTCCTCATGCTGCCCCGTTTCTTCTAGTGCTGTGTACTGACTGAAGAGTGGGAAGCCTTATGGCTGCAGAGAGCTGGGGGTGGCTGGTTGGAGTGGAAGGCTGGAAGGAGAGGCTGGCCGTGGTCAGTGGGGAAGATGTAAGACAAGAATGAGAAACAGAAAAGGTTTAAATATCTTGCCTTGCCACGTGGAGTTGCAATAGCTGGGCACAGAGGAGAGTGATGCTCTGTGGGGATTGTGACTTAGCGAGCTGAGGTCAGACAGCATCGGCCCTGTCAGCCTTCCATGAGTGGACTGGGGAAGAGAATTTTGTTGCTGCCAGTCAGTGCCTGGCCAGAGTAGCTGATGGTAATGCTAATGTCGTAATTTGCCCTAATGTCGTAACACCCAGAGGTGTATCTCAGGACCAACTGTCCTGCCCCAGCTGCCTCGCCTGTGAGGCTCCCCGTGCTTGCAGCCACGGGAAGTTGTAAGACAGGCTTGGCTTTGGTGCTTCTGCAGAGCACTGTGCTCTGGAGCACTAGTGGAGCTGTCCTGGCAGTGAGCTGCAGCGAGAGAGAAAGGTGGCTCTCCTGACTGTATAGCAAGGAAACCAAGGCACAGACACATAAGGGCTCTCCTCTCAATCCATAGTGCACATGGCTGGGGCAGGAAGGAACCCAGACTGCAAGTGTGTTCATTTCTCTCAAGGGTCTAAATATGTGAGCTCAGCCCTGCTCTCTGCTGTTAATTGGAGGCCTCTTGCACTTGCGGCCTGCATTTAAGTAGTATTTCAAAGCAAAGACCGGATCTGTTTGATAGGTGACGTTTAGGGTAGCAGTCCAAACCCCAGGCTGCTGTGTGTGAGAATGTGGCAGCCTGAATGCTGGGCTCCTTCGCTCTTGCTAGCCTTTGTGAGACCAGTATGACCATCTTGCCACTTAGGGGATTATAACCATGCGTACAAATATTTGAAGGGTGTAAATACCGATGAGGGAATGGATTTGCCTAAGCTGGTCCAAGAGGGTAGGGCTCTGGGGCAGTTGGAGGGACCTGAGTGGATGATTAGTAGGGAAATACCCTGTGAAATATTCCCATCTGTGCTGTCTCCAGGACCACAATAGCTTCCAATTGAATGTCAGGTAAAGGCAGAACATACCAGCTGGGGGCTGTATTGAACACGCACAGGCTGGTTTTATATTTCTGTATCAAGAAAGGTACAGTAAAAGTGTAGTGAAACCCTGCTAAACTGTGCTTGATGTATACAGGTAAGTTTGCTGCAGCTGGGAAGACCAGATATGCTATTTTTAACATAAGTACAAGGTAGCAGTATGGGAAAAATGTGAGGAAACTTGGGATGAGGTTTCTCCTGTGAATAATGTGCAATAAATTACAAGGGTGCTATAATTTGGGATCTTTTGACTCCCCAGCCAAGTGCCCAGTGTCATTTGTATGTCTGAGCCGTAGCTCCCTGTTCATGTGATCAAAGACCTTCTAGTCAGTATTATACTGGCTTTAATTAATAGGAGATGCACTGGTGATATAATGACTTAAATAACAAGACAATACCATGATCAACAAACTAAATGTTGGGTTATTTCCTGGCTCTGTCACTGTTGGCTGCTACTTTTTTCTTTTTCATCTGTACAGCGGTAGCATAGTGGTCTCACCTAACAGAGTTGTCAGTCCGTGTAAAGTTGCTGTATTTCTCTCAGCTCAAACTCTTTTGCTACAGAGTATGATCACCCTGCTAAACCAATGTGTCTTAAAACAAAACAAAACAACCCACCCCAAAACAAAGGAAAGAAACCAACCCAGCCCTCTTCGGAGCTCTTTTCACCAGTTTGGTTTTACTCCATCTATAATTAACAGCTCCTTACCTTTAGTAATCCCCTTTTGCCCCCCTTGCTTCTACTGCAGACACTTTTTATGGGTAAGCTCTTCTTTCTTCTCTCCAGTTTTGCAGATGAAATTGTAAAAGGCCCAAATCAAATCATTTAACAGTAGTATGTCTGAGGGGTACAACTGAAATGGACATCTTGCAGGGAACTCTGACATGCAATTTCATGACCTCTTGTCTGGGATTGCTAAGCAGACTGGATTTCTTGCAGTGATACTCAGCCATCCAGATCAAAGTTTTCCTTGTAAAAGCTGCTCCTTCTTGAATTGTACATTGCTTGAGTTGTATGCTTTGTCTTTCTCCCCGATGTTTGAAGAAAGTGGGCTGAGTACTTCTCAAATATTTATTTCCCTCCCTATATACAGACATTTACCAGCAAATCAGTTTTGTCTACTCTACAAAACTTCATGACACCTATAAGTGAAACTCAATTACAGGAACCATAACAGAAAGTCAGAATTTAATGAGAATGCTGAAAACCTCTTCCTTCTTTGTTTTTTTAATAGGCATTTCAGTGTGTAATGGACACAGGGTTTGAAAGACACTGTTGTTAAAGGTTCAGCATCTCATGCCATTTCAATTAAAGCCCCAGAGTTCTCTTTAAGTGTTGCTTGGAACTCTTAAGAAATCTTATGTAAAAAATAAAAGAAGAGGCAAGGATTGAGGCTGCTTATATTTGTAGGGTTTACTAAAATTAATGTGGGTGGTTTTTTGTGGAAAATATGACACACAAAGAAATGTTAGGATGTCATATTTTTATATATATGAAATGGAATATAATTTATGTTTTACTATGGTTTATATAGATATAAACACATATATAATATATTTATAGTTTAATCTAGAATAT
>NW_009219460.1:0-49412 GCF_000690835.1 Fulmarus glacialis
CCCCGGCCTCTCCTCACAGGGGCCCCCGCACCCAACACCTGGACAGGGACGCCCCGTACGGGGACTTTGTGCATCGTGCACCCTGCCAGCGCGGGACAGACAAGCGGCCCAGTCACTTCCCAAGCCTAAATCATGTGTGTGCGTTAGTGTACAGTCTCACACGAGTGTTTGATTTCTATACATAATCGAAGGCCCTTTGGCTAGAGCGGATGCCCAAGCATTTCCTTGCTTCCTCTTGATGAGGTTGGAGATCCATAACCTCCTCGAAGGTGTGCCTCGGTGAAACCCGGGCGATTTGCTGAGATCCTGAAACAAGCAGCTGAAGGAGCAGAGTGGGGATCAGTTTTCCTGCGTCGTGCTTAACCTGTTTAATCTTTTAACGTGTCCGATGTTTTAATGACCTCCCGCCCTCCTCTCATTGCACTCCCCCCCAGAGCTGACTCTGCCGCCGCTCCCAGCGTAAACACCAGCCCTTCGATTGTTGCCAGGAGGCTTTCACAGAAAAGGCTACTTTCTCTGGCACAGCACATAAGGGATTTACGTTGGATTGCAAAGGAATGATAAAGCGTATCATTAGAATTACAGAAACAGGCTTATCCTGTAGATTCTCCCTTCACAAAGCAAGCTGCCGAGGGATCGGGGCTCTTGCGAGGACTGCAGCGGCGGGGGCTCCTCCGCCATCAAAAAAAAAAGGTGGCAGACGAAGCTCGGGCTTTTGGTGTGCTCAGCCCCGCCGGCCATTCCCTCGCAATCAGCTACTGTCGTCCTTCTGTCCTCCCCTGTGCGCAGAGAGGAGGTAATCAGGGCTGGATGTGGTGCTTCGTTTGTAGAGGAGGTTCTCAGGAATAAGGTTTTAGCACATGTTTATTCAGGATTAGTCCACGTGTAATTGAATGTGTTTCAGTGCTGCAGGGTTTGCTCCTCCAGAACAACTCTGGAATAATTAAATAATGAGAGAGAGGAGACAAAAAAGCTGTGGAGTTAAGTGAGCTTTGGATGTGCGCTGTCCCTGTGCTCTTTTGCAGCCCCAGTACTTCGTAAGCCAGTTCAGCAGCTGCCCAGCCTGCGGTAGCGGGCAGGGGAGGACACTTTAAATCCTCACTTGCGACTGGTGCTCCCAGCCTCTCTGATGTGCTGACGCTTCAAAAGCAAAAGATGAGATAATGACAACGCACTTCCATCAGGAAGCAACTCAGTTCGTGTGGTTTTGAATTGTGTCTGCAACAAAGAAATCGCATCACAAAGCAGCTTTAAGCACAATGAGCAACTTTTTCAGGCACGCTCTTTTAGAGAGAAGCCCAGGTAATAAATTATCATAATTTTGAAATTGAGGCATCTTATAAATATTTACTGGTTACAGTTCTCGCTAGCAAACAAATAGTAGTTAAAATCTCCAATTCCATTTTCTTCGTTTGCTCAGCGGTCTTTCAATTGAACAAATTCCTACTGGCTTGTATTTCCTGTCTGTAGCTTCCACCCAAAGATAATAATTTCTGAAGAGCTTCAGAAGAATCAGGATAGCGGTTTTTGAGTTATGTGAGGGAAGGGAAAAAATATGCTTTTCCCATATGTTGTGATTGAAATGTTGCATTTGCATAAGCCAAAACCAGCTGTAGCTATAAAATTTTTAACTTAGCTTGATTTATTGTCCTTGTTGAGGAAGGAAAAACAAAAGATGTCTCAAGACGATCCATTCAGTGGATTTTGAGTTAGGATATGAATGGTTAGGTCTGGCATATGTGCAACAACTGCAGTATTTTCTAGTGGGGTTTTCTCAAGGCTCTTGAACAAGAACATTTTAGCTTGCATGGCATGCACAGATCCAGGAATCCTAGCTGAGGATGAGAGCATTAAAGAATACTCAGCGTTAGTTTGCTCTTAGAAATAATATTATTGCTTACAGTTGCTTATTCTTCAGTAGTGTTTAAATGCTCCACAGTCATTTGGCTGCGAGTTGTGATGATATCTTTACCTGAATAGCATCAGTAATATCCCAGATGGCTTCAGTGGGACCACTGACAGAGTAAGATGCTACTGAAACTGCCTCAAAGCATCAGTGTGACCCATCGAATGCCCTGCCCCGAAGATCTTAAGCTGCTAAAAGCAGATACGTGGAAGAATGTGGCAAATAAGACAGGGAACAGAGACAGATACAGAGAACACAGGGCACTTGAGTGACACCATTTCCTGCTCAAACACAGGAACCTTTTAATAATGGCTAACTACTTTTCAAAATGAATGTCAATATATAGGCCTAAGAACATCCTGGCTTTTCACAGAAAGGAGCATATTTTGCTCTCAGATTTTTGGGTTTGGGTCCTGATTTTTAGTTCCCTCTCCCCTTCTTGTCTTCCACTTTTCATCTTAGATGCAATAAGATAAACTCCCTTGGAACTGGTGTTCCTTTTCCCTCTTCATGTACTGTCAGAGGAGTCACCGTGCAAGTAAGAGATGCTATCTTGCTCCTCTCTCCCTGGCATTGCAGTAAGATAGGAAATGGAGCTATACGTTACTGCACAGCAGCTGAAATTTGGTCCT
Organism: Fulmarus glacialis; assembly: GCF_000690835.1. Taxonomy (NCBI): domain Eukaryota; kingdom Metazoa; phylum Chordata; class Aves; order Procellariiformes; family Procellariidae; genus Fulmarus; species Fulmarus glacialis. The sequence goes on from NW_009219460.1 coordinate 2,539, forward strand.
GGTGAAGTAAGAGACAAAAATTTCCATGTGTTTTGATGGGGTGAGCAAATCACACAGAAATGGCCGAGTCACTTCACTCGTCTCTGTAGAGTACTTTATGTTCCTTAGGGAGACTGGTTTATTAGTGCAACATATGCATTTGTTTATCAGTGCACTGAAAAGCTTGTCTAATTTTTTTCAGCTATACCAGTTGGTCTAATGAAAGATATCATCACTACTTACAAACCCTGTCCTACCTGTGTCCTTAAGATCATTGAAGCTGCAGCAAGATACCAGTTTGTTATCAGTAGGAGTCAAAGGTTGACACTGGGATAATGCTGAAAGTAGGGGTTAAAGAATGATGTGGTCGTTGTCAGCAGGAACAATTGCATCTTGCTTGAGAAATTTCAAAAAGGGAAAAAGCCCATCACATAGCTGTTAAAGAAAATATTCAGTTAATGCTGAATTGAATGAAACCATACTGAGCTACAGCCACTGAAATGTGGTGCACTTGTCCTTGCAGTGTGTCAGGCTTTGACAGCCCTTGTCACCTTCTTGCCTCAAAGATGACTTCTGCAAATAAAATCTTGCTGAGGTTTGAGAAGCAATTGGGGTCTGCATGAGAAAATTTGGCTGCCCTCACTGGGGACACAGGGCACACACGTTTGGTCCTGGGACTGCAGCTAGTACAACTCTCTCTGTTTGGCTTTCTGTTCCCCACCCCAAGCTCTGCAGGTTTTGCTTTTGCTGGCAAAAGTTGTTTTCTCAGTGTCAAAAAATGAGCCAAAGTCTACAGTGTAAAATGATTTTTTTCACCTCTCTCACCTTTCCGTGGCAATTGGCAGGATTTGCAGGTTTCACATTACGTGTCAAGCTGCTTCCAGAGGCTCCAAACTCCCAGACTCTTAAAAATCAATGAGCTAGACACAGTGAAAGCTCAGGAATTTCTTGCTTCATCACGTACCATACAGCGTATAACGGTGTTTTAAAAGAAACAAAACAACACACGTATACACAAACCTACCCAGAATTACAGCTTCTGTACATTTTGGAGGGCTGAAATTTTGGGGAACTTGACAACATGTCTGCCTGCATTAATTGGATCTCATCAACATAGAGGTTACCAGTTAGGAGCTATATGTGGGGAAGAGGTAGCAAACATACCCCTAACCTTATAGCTTTCCTCAACATTTAGGATCTGTGGCTTGAGTGGAAATGAGGGAATCTGACAGGAACGTGTGATACCAGCATTAAGGTTGCTTTGGTCAGCATGGAGGACCTACTTGTCCTGGAGAAGAGCCCTGGGGAGGATCATGGTAGCAATGGTGCCAGTGGGTACACACTTGAAGGGAAGCAAAAAAATAAAAAAAAAGGTATTGCGATAAGCTGTGGAGTAGAGCTGAGTCTACTCAGCTCCAAATAATCTTAGGTTGATTCCAAACCTGAACTTTGCAGTGAAAAAAGGTAAATGAGCTCTACTCATACGCTTATTCGGCAGCACTGATCCTCGTGGAGACCCAGATCTCGGGGGAGCTGGGGTGGAGGTGCTCTCCTGCCTGGAGGCCACCCCGCCTCTATAACCCACCGAGGAAAGAATTGGGGGTTTCCTATCTACCTCTCTCTTCTAATACACTGGGAAGGGACAGGATAATAAGCATGCGTCTTGAAAAAAACCCAACTAGCAGACAGGAAAACGTTTATTCATTCGCCTAGAAAAGAAAACCTGAGCAACCTATTCATACATTTCAACAAAATCTGTTTTCCTCTGTTAGTGAAGTAATGAATCACCGTTTATTTACATACGGGAAGTAGCACCTTACAGTAAATGGATGGAAATGGAGACTAATTTGAAAGTGTCATTTTGTGAAGGGCACCAGTAACATTTGTGACACATTCTAGTTTTTGACCATCTGGCAACATTGATGTTGCAACTAATGTATAAACCTTGAGAGACCCTATTTGTAGCAGGAACTGCTTTAGACTTCAAATTTTAATGGAGTGAGATCTCAAATCAATGCCACCCTAATAATGCAGAATGGATTTGGGCCAGGACACAGTGCTGTTTATACTCTGTTCTCTGAAAGGCCAGAATTACAAATCTAGAGACTAAATCTTTCTCTCCTAAATTGAGAAAGATCTGTTAATAATTATTGTGAGCCAAGAGAAAAATCCAGACCTCTCTAGAGACAAAGGAACAGGCAAATACAACCAGGAGGTCATTAGCTTATGCTTTGCAATTGCTGTCCAAAGGGGCTCTTTTTCAAACCTGTCAGGAATTTCTTTCTAACAATTCAGCTATTCAAAAAGTGTCTGCTCAGATGTTGCAAAAGTCAGAGTCATACACAAAGAAAGGACACAGGGAAGAAGACATGAAATCTAGCAGTGAATCCTAATCTGAGTCCAATGATTAGCATACAAGGAATAATTCGGGGAGGCAGCTAGCCTAGCGAGTGGTGAAGTGGTGCGGGATGATGAGACCGGAGCTGAATTGCCAGTGCTGGGGCAAGTCTATGCCCTTCCCTGCCTCAGTTTCTCCTTTGCAAAACAGGAGTAATGACAGTGACCTTGTGAAGTCTTTCCCTTGACTCCAGCACACACCACAGATGGAAAGTGCTTGCAGAGGGAAAGCGTCGCTATTTTGGGATGAGGGAGGTGAGGCACCGAGCAGCCGAGCGACTTATCTGCAGGCACACAGCGAGTCAGCGGCAGCTCCAGGAATAGCACATGGGTCTCTCGGCTTAACAGGAACAGATAATGCTTAATAAAGAATTTAAAGCAGCAATTAAAGGTGCACTTCTACCAACTTTACATTAAACGAGGAATCCCCTGGCCTCCTTGGGAAGTAAATACAGCTCAGAGTGAATTAGGGGTGCAGACCTGGGACCCAGAGAACTACTTTGGATGAACAGTGTCACCTGAAGTGTTTTAGCAAGCGAAAACCAAAGTCAGTGCTGAGAATTAAGATTTGAAAGCAAGTGCTGACATACTGAGGTCCTTGGAAATTTTGTCTGTGAGGAAATCTTCTGTATAATTAAATTTGCAGTTTTCTTACTGGGACCATCACTTCCTTCTACGTACAAAAAAGGTAAATTTCTTAGATATTCTGTCATGGAGTCTTCTAATGTAACGAGGCTTGACAGACTGAATAAGTAACTCCACAGCTTTTAAGAATAATCTTTTTGATAGCAGCGATTCCCTGAGATGGTAACCTTCCTAAAGACAACTAAGGAGTCTACCAATGAGCTGAGAAACGTGGTTTCGCCAGCCACAGAGGAATTGCAGTCATGACCTTGTCCAGACTCTCTGACAGGATTTTGGCAACGACTGCAGGAATCAGAAGGCTCGGGAGGAAACGCAAACTTCCTGGTCGAAATGCCAGTTGATAAGTAATTCAGCGGGAGTCCCTGGGCCGCGCTGGAGGGGGTGTGGGTGCCGGCAGTACATTCAGATGAGATGAGAGTAATGGTATCATCAGAAAGGTGTCCCACGCCTGAGGCAGCCTGAGAAGAAGAGATCTTTCAGAAAGACTACTTCTGAAATACAGCTTGCCTGTCACAAAATACCTGTAAATCATTTTATTCTTTCTGTGATGCAAGTTAGCCAACAACTTTTCAAAAATTAACCTATTTGCAGGTTAGAAGATATCAAAGACTTCTATGTTTGCTTCCTCTGGTATCTCCCATTTGTAGCTGCCATTTATATGGTCGGGGCTGCTGCCCTCCAGGCACCAGAGCAACGGTTGCTGTTTTTACATTTGGGAAAACCTCACTGGAGGTTTTTTTTTAATTCTAATTTATTCAGACCGGATGAGCAGCTTTAAGTCTTCGAGTAAGAAGGTTTAGTAGTCTAGGTTTTTCTTTTACAGGAATTAATTATAACCAAATTCAAATCTGCATGCTGCCTCCACCAATCTAATCACAAATATGAGTCAACAACAATATACAAATCATCCTTATCACGGAGTGTATAGTTACGGCGTTACAAAAATATAGGGCATGGGGATCCCACACTGGCCTTTTATTTCAACAGCAATTCATGGCTACAGAGAGAAACCAGACTGTCTGCTCTGCATCCCCTCTGCCCCTCCTCTCCCTGACTCACATTAAGGTCACACCAAGAGGCAAAGTAAATGGATGAGTATATCCATGTTCCTCCACATCTAAAGCAGCTGGTAGGAAGTACTTTTCTGCAAGCACAAACTAGAAGTATCTATAAAGAAACAAGCTATAAAAAAGCCCACATATGCCAGGTATTAAATGAGATTGAGTCCAGATTCACCCATCCCTTAGTTACGCCTAGAGAGCCTCCTACTCTGAATTGACCCTGGTGTCAAGAGAGCCAGCTAGTGCACTTTGGGGCATTTAAATATGTCTTTGGCAGAAAATGACCCTCAGAGCACTGAAAGAATATTTGTCAAGTTTGAATGTCTTCTCTGCTGCAGCTGGAAATCGTACTTTTGCCTGCATTTCATTCCTACTAGACGAGGAGGGTGCTCTGCTCACTGTAGACAATTTTTTGGGGTGCAACCAAGCTCTGGTAGTTAAATATCCCACTACTGATATTTGTACTTATGGTTCAGTGTGCAAGGAGCCATACAGGAATGAGTCATCCTTTTTCTACTGCATTTCTCTTAGTCTGCCCATCCTAAAGTAAAGAAGGCAGAGTTTCCTGCATCATAGTTTTTTTTCCCTTCAGTGCAAAATCAATCCTAAATTGGCCTGCACTGAACTCTGGTTATGTGACGGTCGGCTACGGGCCGACCTGTGCAAGCCTGCATCAGAAATGCTCAGTACCGCAGCTGAGAACAGACTTTCAGAAGAGCTGATACCCAGCTTCTCAGAAGGCATTTTAGCATCTGGATCCAGTTGACATTAAAAGGAGTCCAGCCCCAGATACATTTTAAAAGCTGGGTCTGAAGTCTTACGGAGCTGCCTGCATAAAGCAGCCAGATCTTGAGAAAATGTGGCATTCTCTCTGGGAACTAAGCTAGTTTGAATATCCGTCCAGTTTTTTAAACATTAGAATGGGTGCTGTGTGTATGACAAACACTTTCAAAGCCTGTTTTCTTCTTTTCACATCTGTTCGTTAGTTTATATGAAATAAACCATATTTTTTTCTGCTAATTGAGTTCATGTAACAAATTTCAGTTAAAATAGCATTCTTTTAGGGAGATGAATGAAGTTACCTATGTGAACTACATGGCCGAATCCCAGGAGAAAATACTTTGTTACATCTGAATAGCGTTTTCTGACAGTCTGCAGTGGTGCATTCCCTCCATAAATCACATACTACAGAGTGTAAAAAAATGAATGTTTGGTACGTTACCATGAGATTCCTTGGTAGATCTATGTGCGAGAGAGCTACTTCACGTGCCTTGGCAGCTACCTGGCGATAAAGAACGAAAAATAAGTTCACAACAAGGGCCCTCAGGAACTTCAGAGGGACAAATGGTCCTATGATCATTGTGAAGCTACTTGGGGATAAGGAAAAAACTTGTTAGCAAATTTCTGTAAGCCAGAAATACATTCCAAGAAAATCTGAAACACTTCTGTAAACTCATCCTGCCAGAGTGTGAAGGATTCAGATTTAAGCCCAAATCCAGCGAAACATATAAGAGTGAATTTGATCTGAAAGCATACAGCAAATTCAGGGCTGTGGAAAGGGGCACACGGCATAAAAAAAGGAAACCCCATGGTCCTTTCTGTCTTCTGCCCATGGTTGGAGAGCAGGAAGTATGGTCATCAAACAGAAAGCAAAACGTTTCTAACAGCTACTACCAAACATGGGCTCACTCACCACCTTTGGGCCTTATAGCAGTAAAACACGATACAAGCCAAAATATTACTGAATTTTGAAGAAAATTGCCTTTTTTTTTTTTGTGTGGACAATCTATTCACAGTTGTGAATGTGAATACATTGTGGACCATGTATTCACAGTTACATCAATGGCTTGCAGACCAGCATGCCTTGAAGTATCAAGCTATTGTGATATTAATCCAACCTTCCAAATGATTGTGAAAACCTTTCCTGTAGTCGCTGCCTTCCTGGGTCTCGGCCAGAGGCAAAAGGCAGTATTAGAAGGGCCATTCAAATAATCCAAAGGAGCGCTTTTGCACTCATAGGAGGAACAAAATTCCAGTACGTGACTTTCACATGCAATGCTCCACACAGCTAGATCGTTGCAGTAACACTGTTTCCCTAACTTGATTTTGAGTCAGTACCGTCACTCCCATTAAGGATCTTCATTGTAGTTAGGAATGAAAAATCTGCTGTTATTGTACCACAAAAGTAAGTGTGTGCCATGGTACGCCAGATGTTAATGGCATTGTTGTATGGGAATATATGGGAGCATAACGGCACCTCCCTGGCTCCACCAGCAGTTGGCAGTCCATATGGTGGTGGCACACACCCCATACTGATGGATGCTCAGCAGATGCTCTTCAAGAGCTAAATAATGCAAACAGAGGCTGGGGTGATCAATATACAGCCCTCATAGTTCAGACACTGCTCACAGCCAACAAATGCAGTAAATTGGGGGGGGGGGGGCAGCGCAGTTTTAAAAAAAAGAGTAGTCTTAAAAAAAAAGGCCAGTAAACCTTCAGCATTTTAAAAAAGTAGTTACAGGTACTGCTGAAGAGAGAGTTTTACTTTGTTACCAAGCTTCTGCACCTTCATGAAAAAAAAATATTTTGGAGAAATTTCTTATTTAAATTAAATGATTTCTTAGCCTTCAGGAATCTATATTTGTTCTACCTCTAGCTGGGATTGTCCTCAAGACACCCATGCATGTGTGTGCTTATGCATTCATAAAGTGCTTATTCTCTCCTCTGAAAATATTGGGTCTCTCAAGACCAGGAACCTCCACTGGAGTGAATACAATTTCTCAGTTCCTCTGTACTGCTCAGACGGTTACATGAAACTATCAGAATCTGGATCTTCCTAGGATAATGCTAGACTTACTTTTATTGTCATGGTTAAAGAAAAATAACCTCTCTGCTCATATCAATATTTTAGAGCATCTTCAGTGGTTGAAATTAGGTCAGTCACAGCAAAACTTCTGGTAGTTGAGGTGAAATAAAGATCAATAAGGTTACCTGATACACAGACAGCACAGCCAGCAGCAATCATAATATTAGCACAATGTGCATCAAAATCCGCTTATATGTGGGAGTCGCAAGAAATGGAAACAAATACTAAAACCCACACAGAAGACATAATTTATGATTCATGGGATGAGACAGGAATGCAATTTTCAGAACACCACTGAAAACAAAACAATCTAAAGGAAAATGCATTAGGTATCAGTCTATTTGAAGGAAAAAGGCCTAAGAGCTGCCAACATCGCCCTATACCTCCTCCATTTTGATACAGCAAGCAGCTGCAGGGAAATAAAAGTTAGAACTTAATATCCGAGGTCGTTAGTGTTCTCAATAACAGATTATCCTCAAAAACATGTTAAAGAAGAAAATTGTTTTAAATATAGAATTGGAATAAGCCAAAATTAGCCCATAAACTTGAAATTAAAAAAAATCTTCTATGCATTGCTAACACTTGTTAAAAAGAGCAAAAACTGTAAGGGGTTTAATGCTTAATGTGAATTAACTCAGCCATGTGTATTACATAGCCAAAGCCATAGAAACGGCCATCTAAATTGATTCTGAAACTGGTAGGCCTGCAGCAGATTTGCAAATGATAATGCATATATTAATAGATACTTTCACTAATTTCACTAACGACCAGTTTTAATGAGAAATTTGGATTTGTAGATGAACAGAAACATTCCCATTCCATCATTTGTACACGTGCGAAGAATTCCACATCCCAGGACAGAGACTGAGCCAGCCGCAACACAGACTTATCCCTACAAACCCACGTCCAGTGCTGCACAAAGGGTCGCTCACTGCCCTCCTCAAGAACCTTCATAGATTTATGTCTTGCAAAATGCGGCTTCGTTCCTGAAAATGGATCCCTGTCAGCTTTAAGGACTAGGTAGCTAATGACATGGGCTTGTGGAGCTGCTGGGGAAGGAGCCACATACTAAACTAGCTAACAAACCAAATGCAGACTGCAAAAAGCAGTCCCTGAACTGCATGCACAAACGAGAAGCTTGTGCAGTGACAGCAGATGTGCCCTGTCCCTTGCTCGATGCTGTGATACTGCAGGCAGCTGGACTCTGCATTGCCGCGAGGGAAAGAACCAGCAAGTAGCGTGGTGTGGCCAAGTCTGATTTATTAAGCAGGCAAAGTGAGGGACTGGCTGTGTCAGGAAAAAGCTCCTTGGTCACCGCCTCACCCTCCCGACTCCATCAGCTGAGACCTATCCCTTTTTGCATTCCAGCGAGTGAAGACATGGAAACCTCTGATAAACCCCCTGTTTAAGGGTCCAGAGGAAATCCATCAGAAACACTCCAGGGACATCTGAAAAGAGCAGCCTGGTGCACGGGAAGAGAGTGATCCTGCAGGCAATCTCTTGATTCCTATGTGGCACTGTTAAAAAAAACCTAAACCCCAAAAAACTTCCAGTGTATAAGATTGGCTTTACCAGTTACCACACAGCCGTACAAATACCCTGACTGATGTCCTTCGCTACCATTTTAGTCTTGTCTTCCACCGCCTCAAAGATTCAGTGGGCACCCTATATTTGAATGAATGGAGAAATTATTTCAGCTGCAACATCAACTCTAGGGGCTTAAAGGGTTTTCTCCTAAACTTGATTTATCTTGCAACTAGAACGGCTTAACAGTGAACACATGCAGAGACTCATTATCTCTGCCTCTGGCTTCAAAAGGCTCTGGGAGTTCCTTGGACCCATTCAAAACCTCTTCCACTTTCAAGTGCCATCACACATTATTCACTAACTGCAACGTGAATATCTAGACACAGTCTCTGTGTCTGATCTTTGTGGTCACCAAATTGCTACTTCCTTCCTCTCTGCATTCTCTCCCTATATTGTATTTTTATGCGTTGGGTTTTTTTGTTGTTTTTTGTTTTGTTTTGTTTTTGCTTTTGTTTTTGTTTGTTTTGTGGTTGTTTTTTTATATATATATATATCTCTATATCTCTGCTTTCACATTTCCTTCTAACTAGGATGTTTTTGTTCATGTTTGAATAATTGTGCCTTCCTGGGCATTCAGTAAACCATCCTTGAAAATTTCCAGTTTTTGTTACATTAGGGTGACTTGTCAGTAATGCTGACAAGTGCTGCAAGCTTTGAAAAAAAAGCAGATAGATAGAGTCATAGAATAATTCAGGTTGGAAGGGACCACAAGAGGTCACCTAATCCAACCTTCCATTCAAAGCAGGGTCAACAAGGAGTCAGCATACTCATGCCTAAGAGGTGCCTTATTCTGTGTGCGCCGAGGAAAGGTTCAGATTATGAATTCCTAGGCAGCAGCTACATCATTGAGTAACTCCTCTTGTCCCTCATGATGAAGTTCAATATTTCTTTCTCCAGTGGAAAGCTTTCTCCTAACAATGCTCCCCCTTCCCGCCCCCCCGAACTTTAGAAACTAAACATGTAGCCCAGCTTGAATTGACCCATGATGAGTTTTTCTCCCCATTTTTTGCGGATACCTACTCAAGGAGCATCGAGCAGCATGCCTTCCTTCTTTAGTTTACCAGATGAAAACTTAACTAATCCAGAGTGTTATACATGAGACGGAGAAAATCTGCTAACTGTTCATAGTGTCTCTGATATAAAATAACCCAGCATTGCCTTTTCCCCACATTGTACCCATATAAAACATATTTTAGCATTTTTTTGCTGCTTAGGCATCTATCAGTATTTCTGTTTTTCAAATCCAAATTCACGTACAATTCCTCAAATTATTTAGATGTTAGCATTACCCTAGAGATAGACAAAGCTGTGTCCTTTACATTTCCATTTGTGCTTGAGTTTGTCGTAGCCCCAATGTTTACTTTGTAAAATGCTCCATTGGAGCTAGCTACTTACCAGTCTTTCACATAAACACAGATCATGGTGCAAGCTTTCAGCAAGAAACCTCATGGTACTTCAGAGAAATGGTGGGGTCTCCCCTCTTCATTCTTCCCACATCCCTCCCAAAGATCATTCCCGTAACTATGAAGCATAATCTTATATATCAGCAGAGAATTTGGTCTTGACAGCTGTGCCATCTTGTTTTATGTATTACCTTGAAATGCTTTCAGCTAATTTCAGTTTTATGAAAAAATCCAAAAAAAGTCTTTACAGGCTTCACATATTGACCTAGTCACTTACATATATCTTTTCTTTTTTGGTAGATTGTGGTCTTGCTTTCCTCCTTCCCTGTGAAATAAATCAGTAACTAATTTTCCTTTAAGAGGTGAGGTGGTAAGCTTTCTTTACTCCATACACCTAGTATGATACCAGCTTCACACAAGCGGGGCACTAGCACATGCACACATACACATGTAGAGGGGTGTCTTGAAGACACATACAGTCCAAACACTACAGAGAAGTTTATGTGCACAAGGAAAGGATTGAAGTTTTCCTCGAACATGATCTTCATCAGTTTTGGGTGCTCTTGGGTCCCAGGGAGACCATCCTGCTGCTCTCTGAAGCTGCTGCCCCCACCACAGCTGGTGATCCCCTGGGAAAGAGAAGTCATTGGACGTGAACTGAAATCGAAGCCATCGGGGACAGCACTACGCTAAGCTGCTTGCCGATGCTGGTATTAAACTCAATACTCACAACCTTGCGAAAGTTTCCACTGCAGGCCCAGCAGTGCAACGTGCCAAGACTGCAAGGACTTGGGTTCTTTCTATTTATCTGCATGGACTACCCATATTCCTAGATCTTCTTTAGGGGAAGCTTGGCTGCAGCAATGCAATGCTTTCCTCTCTTAAGCTGGCAGCAGAGGAGTCAGAGAAGGCCTAATGTGTGCCAAGGAAGGGGGACCTTACACAGATGATTTTTTTCCAGAAAAAATAGGAGACAGAATTTTACAACAAAATTCATGATGATACATCTCTTAGAACCTGAAGATACCCATTTCATTGGTATAATCACACAAAACAGAAGTGGAATTGAGGCTAACGAGCCCTTAAATTGATAGTTTATCCTTTTAAGGGTAAGGACATTAAGGAAATCTTAAGTTGAAACCATATAAATCTATGTTGGTCACGAGCAACTGGAGAAAGTGATGGTTGTCTACATTTGTGGAAAGACAAATGGCAATAGGAAAATTTTCTACCAGGGTAATCACTAAAAACACAATACGCCAGATGAGTTCTAATTAGCTCTTTTCAGATTATTGGTCTGAATCTCTCAATGGTGGACAACATATAGGAGACTATTTGAACTTGTTTAGTTTTGAGGATGCTCTTAAAATCACCCCTGGTAAGTGAAAAAAACCCACCCCATGTGGAGTGGCTTAATGTTAGCTGTGGTCTTCTGAGAATAGAGCTATCACATGCAAGCACACTGCTGAGTATAAGTCTGAAGGATCATGCCACTCTCCTCTTACACAAGTGTGGTTTAGGCATCAAAGGCTCTAGACATTTTCCAAGGAAAATATTCCCGATTTCCTATACGAACGCAACTCCGAACGCTGCATGGAAGAGAGCACACTAATAAAAGGGGGTTGTGTGGTGTCCAACACAACTGAGAAACATGGCATTTTGACCAAACATACCAGGTTTAACACAAGACTGCTTTTATGCAGGAAGAGAACTTTAATTCCATGCGCAGAACAGACAGGCCCTTGTTTTCCAGTCAGGCATGAAAGACCTACAGCTGCAACTGAAGGTGCTACAGCTGAATTCTGTTTATTAAGAACAAAAGGGTGAAAGACAGACTGGTTTATTCTAGGACTCTTATCTATGTATTTTAAACCTAAAACTTAAGTTGAGGCTATTAAAGCATCCACTTGCTCTTACAAATGCTGCATTGGAAATTGTCTTTTCTCTGCAGTTTATCACACTAAAGTGGTACTGAAGTTCTTCCTTAGCACAACAGCTTGGAGCAAAAAGCCCAGTTTTCATCTCACAGTACCTTAGCTGCTGTCACAGTGGCAACGGCACAGTGGCAATGCGGAGTTGAGTTTAGCAGCAAATGTTGGTCTGTACCAATGTTTCCAAAACCAGAGTCAGGTTGCTAGACATGTCAGTCAAGGACTTAGTATAGGTCATAGAAAACAGGAGGTACAAAGGTGAAGCATTCGAAGTAAAAGCTCTTTGGAATAAAATATTCAGATTTCTTTATTAGAGACATGCCATGAAGAGAGACGCTAGTTTGAGAGAATGGTTTAATAAGACAAATCTGAATCAAGAGATTAAAGAGGACACCAGAAAATATAATACCAACTTGAACTGAGACATTCCCAATCTTGCTGATCAATAGCTTGAAAATGCTACAAAGACAACTGGCAAGAGATCAGCAGTAGACTTTTCCCTTAAGCACTATGATAGAAATTTCATCATAGATACAGTACCTTTCAAGATACCAATGCAAGCAATTTCTAAAAAGATGAAAGATATTTCTAATAAACAGCTGGCAGAGTAAATATTGAAAATTGGAAAGGATAACAAGCACGCTCTAGATGCAAGTTTACACATGAGAAAGTTCAAGTTGTGCTGGTTCCTGTTGCTGCACAGTAGAATAGAGGAGATTAAGCTAAGGGTAACTCTTTATGGGACTAGTACCACAGTCAAAGGTCAAAGTCTTTTATGATATAAAAGAGAATTTCAGGTAAAAGTGCACAGTCTGCACTCCAATACAATTAGAATTATAACCTGTGAATGACAGAAGTGTATAGAAAAATAACTATAGCAAACACAATGAATGAGATCAGAAGAGATGCTCTTTGCTGGAAGATCTGACAGTATCGGATGGATGCCAAAACCCCCTCTAAAATAATCTATAACAGGAAACCAAGCAGGGTGCAGGTAGCCCTGGAGAGGCCCTAGCAGACTTCTGTTCAATGAATTCTGTTACCCAGATGTTCCTTTGTAGTTCTCAAAAACCTTTAAGGCTCCTGGTCAGTAAAGAAGTTTGGAAAAGATTCAAACTTCAGCTCTGCAGTGTCAGCATATATTCCTATCTGTGCTAAAGCACAGTGTTGGCAAAAAAAGAGAAATTCTGTAAAACAATGCCGTGAAATTCCACTTTCATTCTCTCTGTATGATTTCCAGATCAAGCACTTAATCCCCCCCTGAAACCTTCCTCTTGTAAGTGTTCCTTACTGGTGCCAATGGGGATTATCCAGTTGCCTGGGAACTGTTTGCATGCAATACTGGGGACCCAAAGCTTGATTCACGTGAAAGGAACTGAAACTTTCAAGTGAGAAATACTCGTAAGAAGGGTGAAGAGGGGACAAGGACTGAAGGATTAACTACAAGGAGTCCTAACTTCTGGAAAGACCTTAAAACCCAGACTTGCCTTTACAGCTGTCTGACTCAATGGGCTATAACATTTGCACCAAGGTCTGAGTGCTTGGCTCAGCTCATTTAAACTGAACTGAAAAGCAGAACTGGAAATCTTGCTGCTTGCTTGCGCAGGGGAGGGTGGTAGTGTCTGTATGAAAAATTAAACTTGGTTTAAAAACCAAACAACCCTAAACCTGCACATTGCCACCAATAATGAAAGTACAACAGCACCTTGTCATTCCCGCTGCAACCCCTTTGATTGGGGATTTTCCTGTACATTCATCTCACCAAATGCTGTCCCTTGGCTAATACGTACAATTTCCACTCACCCTCCCGTAAGTGGTATTTGTATGTCATAGCCACTGCTTCACAGCTGAATATTACATCAGAGCTAAAAAAATGACATCCTGCGATGGGAGCTAAAGAACCCAAACTGCCTTGTATCACCCCAGTACCCTCCCAAATGACTGCAAGAGCATGTTGCTGATACCATGGGAACATAGGCACATAAGTAATACCACATCTTGGCATTAAGCGAGGAGTAACCGTCAGGCCACAGATGCTGCAAGTCCACATAGTAGTGCATCTTCACATGTGTTCACATTTGTACAGCAAGAATCATTAAAAAAAAGAGCCAATTAGCAGTGATGCATCGTTCGCATTATGAAATCACGAGCCCTGACCACCTACAAAATGTGTTATTTTGGTTTATAACCAAACGGAATTTTGGGTAGAATTAATGCAGCTCAATAGAAATAGGAACTGTTCAAACATAGGCAGGAAAGAAAAACAATGTTTGGAGACCTGAAGCATGACCCCTCTCCTCTCCCACACATCTTTTTATTGAAATAACTGTGCATTGCAAGCCTTTCCAACAGATACAGGAACAGTCTTCAAGATGTTTTTATGGCCTTTTCTAATCTTAATCTATTTTTCACTTTGGAGATGCCAAATAGTATTTACCAACATATAGTTACCTCACAATTGCAGTACCTCATGAGCAAATCAATATAACATTTAAATGCATTTTCTTGCTTGTATTACAACTGGTTAACAGAAAACTTCTGGAACAGGTAAAAGCATATCCAGAAATACATACAACGTAGAGGTATTCAGCAGGGCTGGAAGAAGAGATCAGACATGCAGGAATAGGGCAAGTGTCTGAAGTATGAGATTTATATTGGATCAATTATTCCCAACTCCCTTTGACTATCTCAAATGGCAGAGGAATACACCCAAATAATGGACAAAGATTTTTTAAAATTCAAAGTCTATCTGCATTTATATCTCATTTTGAATTTCTAAACCCCAGCACAATCCCTGTTATATTGCAAGACTTCACAATTAGTAGCTTGTAAATGGAGATAAGTCCTCGGTCCATCAGTTTGCATGTGTGCTGGTGTTGTGGGGAAAGTATTACAGTTTTTTACTTAAGTTCCTCACTTTATGAAAATCCAAACTGTTGTGAAATAGCATGTTGTTCTGTTGTTCTGTTCTGCAAAGCAGAATTAAATGGCACTAATTTCTGGACTCCCATTGCACATAGCAAGTATTGGAGGCCAAGAGGTTAGTGTGGTTTGGAGAACCAGGAATGCAGCAAACAGAATTTCCACTGTCTTCACAAGAAGCACTGGTCAAGTGGGGTTTAAAGTTAATTTGGTTTCCACCCATTAAAATTATATGTTCCAAATATAGGAGTCATAAAACGCCTATAAAAGTGAGAGCACTTGCACACCGAATAACTTTGGAAATGGGGCTGGCTCACCGGTGAGAAGCAGCAGGCACAAGGGCAGCACAGGCAGTCTTCCTGACCGGTGGCACAAGGGCTGTTGGATGTGCAGGCTCCCCACAATTCATCCTCGCTCTACTATTTCACATTAGCTGAGCAAAGCAACACACAAAACAGGACGCAAACCATCACAAAAAGCTTGCCCTTCTTCACCATGAATTACCTGGTGATCAGAACAGTCCAGTTCTGGATTTGCATGTGCAGTATAAGATGTGCTGTAAGTGCTATAAACGCCACACTAACTGCCACGTTCTTAAAACAAACAGGCTGCTACAACATGCCAAGGCCTATGTCTGCAGATGATGTAAATCTGCTTAGCTTCATTGAGCTGTGGTAATTTACACCAGCTGAGGGATGGACCAAAGGCATTTATTAAGGCCTCAGTGTATTTAAGAACAAGCACAGATCAATAGTCCAACAAATATTCATTTCACATCACTGCTTTTCAGAAGAGAGGTCAAATGGATCCTTACACATTTTTTTTTCTAAAATTTCAAGCAGAGACCAGTGAAAGTCAGTAATTAAATCCCCTTTGAAGGAAGCACTAGCAATGAAAACCAGGCAAGAGCTGGTACTGCACAGAAGCAGTAGTTCTGGCGTACAGGTGGCACTAGGGGCTATGAGAGAGCACGACGTACCCCTTCAACTGCCTTCTGGGGAGCCTGGTGTCTCATCAGTGAAAGGCCGGTTGGAATGAATGTAACAAATGAACAGCTTGGTATGTCGGTCCCAAAATAAACCAAACTGAACTCTGGAAATTTAAAAATCAGTACCTTTCGCTGGTTATTTTTCACGTACGTGACTTCAGTGAGCTTTGCATTGGTATTGCTCTCTGCCTGGTTATAAGTAAGAAATATAAGCGGCATCACAGGTAAAAATATTCTCATGAGATTTCCATCCTAATTACGCAAACTCAAGACAATGTTAAGATTTTAATGAAATTTCCAATTGTATTGACATTTTCATGACAAACCTGACTTTGGGAAGGAATGCAGTGCTTACTGGGAAGACAGCGCACACAGCCTGCAACTGAGCAATCATGCCAGACCCTGGGACAACTTGTATCAACAATCTGCCTCATCAGAATGACACAAAGAATTGTATAATAAAAACGCCTCCCTTAGTGAAAGAAAAAAAGAAGAAAGGGCATCATATGTTGGATGCTAAAAATCAGGGGCGTCAGTGATGGTAACTTCCTAAAGCTACAGTGAACACGTGAGTGGTCAGGCTGTATTCCAAAATATGGAAAGTTATTTGTCTCGCAGGTTGATTTTAAATTAATATCACCACCAGACCACTCTGTTTTGCTGTATATTGGTCTGTTCACTCCGTCCTTTTCAGAGTAGAGTCCTGGCAGCTCTCCTTACAGCTTACAGCAGTGAAAAAAAAGCCGTAGGGCTTTAAATTTTTAAGTCGGTGTTTTGAAAATACTGCTATATGTATTAGGCTTCTCCTGTTTTAGAGGCCCTTTCCTGGAGAGTCTTCCAACAGGAATATCATTTACATCAGCAAGGCTTTTTGGCAGTTTTTCTTTTTTTCCTTTTTATAACCGTGTTGCAGTGAGACATCAGTTTAGGCAGCCAGCTCTGCAATAAAACTGACAACAGGTTTATTCTCCTGCTCCTCATGGGACCGATAGGAATTTCAGAAAAGAAAGCAGGAGGGAAGGAACAGCAACAACATGTGCGTATGATCTGCTTTGTCCCAGCATACCGATTCTGCTGTTTTCAGAGTGATTCTTATTTAAAAATCCAATGTTTTTCTTATATTTCTTTAGATATTTTATTCATTTGGATTACTCTGCAGGGGCAATATATCTAGAGCAGAGGTATTAGGAGGTCCTATCGACTTCAAAACTGCTAGGATTTTACCTTTGGGGTCAAACTGTCCATTGCCTTGTTCTCGTCACAACTATGGAAACCACTGTGAAACACCAGTGCCCTGGAGCTCTTCTGCCAGAGGGAATCCCCACAAAAGCATTGAAAAATTTAAAAAAAGAGGGGCAACCCAAGCCCTGTCTTTTCTGTTCATTGTGGAAGAGACTTTTATCTCTGCAGGATTTTATCTCAGAAGGAAATTAGTGAAACCTGGCCTGGCTGCTGTGCCTGAAGTCACACAAGTTCAACCTCTGCTCCTGTCCCAGGAAGGAGCAGTGGCACTGGGAGCAAAGACTTTTTTTGCACTGCTTGCACAAAGGGTCATTTTTTGACCACAAAAGGATGGTCTTCCCTTCCTCACCATCAGATAAAAGGTTGAAACTCATGAGCATGCAGTGATGGTCTGGGTTTCCACTTAACCCTATTTCATTCTCCAACAGATACTGGTGAAAAAAACAGTGACCACAATACCCAAAAGGCTACAAGAGGAATCAACAGTCTAGGAAGGTCTCGTGGCCATGCATGGGCATTCGCTTCCACACTGCCTGGAGCCAGGGGGTTATATCTCATTGATTAGCTGGTTGTGGTGCAGACCATCATGCTTGTAATAGGCATGCTGATAGATTAGAAATTCCATCTTGATTTAGTGGATTTAGTCCCAACAGTCTAGGATGTAATTAAATCTTTAAAAAAAGATTAATCCGTCTTTACTACATAGCATTTATCATCCCTAAACACTCACAGACTGAGTGTGTGTGTTGGGGGGGGTATGCGCATATATATTTATTTAGAGAAAGATGCTATTTTATTAGTAGGAACAATTTTCAGGTTTGGCTAGGCTTGAAAAAGTTTATAATCTCTTACACGATTCCATTTATTCCCGTTGCAAACAGACGTTATGCCCAGATGGTGGCGCCTACAAATCACAGATCACTTCTGCATAATTATTAGGTAATTCATTCCTGGCGGGTTATACTGGTGGGCTTTATGGTTTATTGCAGAGGAAAATAGAAGTCTCATTGCATTGCAACCCCACAACCACCAAACCCTCCAGCATTGCAACCCCTACCTTCCTTTCCCCAGAAACCATTGACTGTATCATGGTACTGTGTTAAATTAGCTTTTACAGCTACCTTCCATTTGGGGAGAAATAGTACCAGAGTAAGACATAAGAAAAGAAAATACAAAGGGTTTAGACTAAAGATTCTTCATCCCATGGGAAATGCATAATTCAAGGTATTTGTAAATGTGTTTGTGATGTGCTGAAAAGCTGAACGGGAACAAAATAAATAAACCCGAGAAACCAGACCTGAGAATCCCAATCTCTGATGGAAATCAGACTGGCAGGTTTAGATGTATTTTTGAGGGGATTGTAGGATTAGGGTCAGCACACTGAAAGGCTGCCCTGGTCAGCGATAACCTCACACCAAAATGAAGCTCTGAGTGTTTTGTGCCAGCCAGAGTGACTACCTTTTATACAGTATAGTTTATATTCATTTGGGGGGTGGGGGTGGGAGGAAATAAAGCTATTGAGAAAATAAGTGTGGAGGGAGACGAGATTAATTAATTCTAAGTGAAACACAAATGTTTCAGGGATTCAGGGTCTGCACACAGAGTAAAAATAAAAAGCTTCAGACCTAGTGTCTGAAAATCAGCTGAGTAAAGCACTTGAGTTTGGATGCTTATCTGGGACTGGCGTTTTCAGAAATAGGGTTCTCTCTGAAGATTACCTCAAATAGATGGGGATACCAGAACTGCAACAAATTGGTGAGAAAATCCTGTTTCCTAATATGAAAATGTTTTATTTGAATTTTGTGATCATTGCTAATAGAGGTTCAGGTTTAACACGCCATTTCCTCTAAATGTATGTGTTCAGATACTTAAATGTTAATTCTGACCTTTGTCTACTAAGTACATTTAATATTCCTCACGTATTTCAGTCACCTATAACAAATTACACATTCCTTCCAATTCTCTATGTTCATTGTCCTTCTAAAGATGCCCAGAAGTGGGGGGTGGTGGGGAGGAAAAGCTGAGGAGCAGAGGTATGCAAAATTTATTTCAGATTTGGGAGCAATCCCACATTGTCTAGCTTGTTCCTTGCAGGGGCCACCCCCCCAAACCAAACAACAGGAAAATAATAAAACACCCCAAACCCAAACTTCATGAGCTTTTTTTGGCAGGGAGGATTTTCCTAGCGGCTTTCACATTTGTCATTTGCTGGCCCACAGAAGTATCACTTCTTCTACGTCTTGTTCATAGGGAAAAGGGCCTGACAGGGTTGAGAAACCACTAAATCCCCTGAAGCTCAAACAAACCAAGCTTTCAACTAGAAACCTGGCAAAAAGTAACCAGTAACTATCCATTAAGTAAAACTGGCAATAGCTGTACCTCAAAACTCCTTTCACAGTTGTGCATGGCCAAGAAAGTAAGGCACGCCGGTGCTACCCATGTCCCTCCTCCTCCGCATCTTCTCACAGCCTGCTCTCCAGGGACTGCTGGGCTGTCTCACTTGTGAGGACGCTCCTTGCCTTCCCTTGTGGTGTGGGCCCTCGCTGGGCAGCCCCAGCTAAGCATGGTTGCTGCCGCAGCAGTCCAAGCCCTCCAGCTCCGTGCACAGCAGCCCAGCGTCCACATCTGCCCTGCTGCAACAGGCCACGCTGTGCGGGAAAGGCCATCGCGCTGGTACAGCTGCGCCTGGTATTTGTATTACAATATTGCAAACACTTAGCCATGAGTTATAGCTCCTCAGAGACTGGCTGACTGCAGGTAACATGCATAAAGTGAAGCAAATTCACACGTTCTTGTCCTCAGATGATTTCCAGTCTGAATTCTAAAGGATCTCATTTCTTTCTCAGCACAGCCTGTATCTGGTGGCTGTTAGAGCTTCACTCAGGTTGGGCAGCAGAGCAAGTGTTTCCCAGCTTTGCTGGTTGAATTGCAAATAGCATTTGTGCTAACTACAATTTCAGTTTCAAGATTTGGGGAATTTTCTTCATATGCTTAAAATCAAGAGTCTCAAAATATATGAAGACAACAGTTGATTTTAAGCACTCATAAACAACAAGAGAGCACAGAAAGATTCATTAGGAATGACAAAAAAAGGAGTATTTCCAGCTATCTGGTGTGACATTTGATTAAGTATTACAGAAAACTTTGGTTACAGAAACCTGTGCTTAAAGATTAACATATTTTTATCCTAACAGTGACAAATGTCACACATACACCCTCGTCTGTCTTGCAGAAAAGTCAATACCTGTGCTGTGCGGGCTACGAGTGTCAGTCATTTTGGACGGGGGTCACATTTGCTAGCTTACCACCTACAAACCGAGCACCTGGAATTACCAAGCAGGCTTTCCTAACTGTTGTTTTTCCAGGGCCATTTCAAGTGCCACAAGCATCATTACTGAGGATTTAAAGATAAAAACAAAAAGCCACAAGGAATGTACAGTTTAAAGCCACAATCCTGTAAATGCGTTAGTATGAATTTGTTTTACTAACGCGGATGATAGATCTATTACATAAGTTACTTTCTCCTCTTAAATGTTGAGAATAGTTTAGTCCCAAAATGGCATCTTTGACTTATTTAAGCATTTCTTTCTTTCCATCTAAGCTGTAGGGATGCGTGTTTTTTTAAGAAAAAAAGTAGATAGGCTATTTCAGCAACAAGAAAAATTACTATTTGGGTTTAAAATTAATTCGGAAAGACAAATTTAACTAAAATGACTTAAGAGGTGGAATCAGAGGTCTGTTTGAAAGAGTATAATGAATGTCTGAGAGCTGTGCCAAAGACTGCTTTTCATCAGCTCAGTGTGGATCCAAATTCCTTGGGCACTCCAGAAGAAAGATGATCTGTTCGATCAGCAAAAGAAATGGAGAAGTCCTGCTTGTTATTTGCTGGTGTCTCTCGGGTGACTTTAAAAAAAAAAAACCACAACTAAATTATACTAAGGTTTTCAGCTGTCATAAAATTCATTAGGCTGGGGAGGATACGAGGGGATCATTAAGCCCATGCTGAAGTAGAGTTCAGAAGTTATTAGGACTATTACTGGGAATGCTCAAACACTGGTCTTTTGTATCTGACTGACTACTTTCACAAAAACATGAAGGAATTTAATTATCTTTTTTCTTTTAGGACTTCTAACCTGTGATAGACCGAGTTGAAGTCTGCCAATGGGCTCAGAAATTTCTAGTGGAAGAAAAACACACAGATAGACTAAATCATCCGTAGAAATTAACTACGCTTCATTTCTATAGAAAACCAGACTGTAAAATTTCCAGCATTTGTCAGAAGTGGTAAGACATTTTTTAGAGTCCAGCTAAAAAGCACTTAAAAGATTTCCAAAGACTTGATTACTTTGTAATAGTTAGGCTTCTTTAGTCCTGTCACCAAAATCACTAGTCACTGACAATATGAATGATATCTGGAGAGCTGAGTATTCCCATTAGTTAATGCATTCATACCACTGCTGCCAGCAGTGCTGATGGCAATGCACAAGCAAAGCAAGACTAGGAAATTCAGGTCTAAATATAAATATCTGCAATTATAGAGGGGGATACCTTTATTCTATTCTGCCTACACAGAAAATCAGCAATACTGGACTCTACAAGACAGTCAAATATTGCAAGAAATTTCCTGTACTGCCTTGCAGCAAGCAAATACCTGAAATGCTGTTACCGGGCACAAAGCCATGACATAGCTTAATATCCCTTGGGTGGAATATTACTGAAGTTAAAATAGGTGATATGAGTGTGATATTTAATTTTTCAAAAGCACTGACATTCCCCAAAATAATGAAACACACTTCAGGATATGCTAAGGTAAATACAGAATCAAACACAGACATTAGGGTTAGCAAAACGAAAACATCTCTCTCAACTCCCCAAACATGCTGCAACAGAGTATACATTTATTTATACCATGCTGAAGGCTCAAGCAAGAGATTCAGGTTTTCTGGAATTTGTGATTTATTTGTGAACTGAAGGCTAATATATTCTTAAGAGTAAAGAAAAAAATCTCCAAACCCCTCAAGGTTTCATTTGATTTACAGTAATCCTGTTCTTACCAATCACTGTGTTCAAACAAACTTCAGACATCCCCCAAACAAACAAGCAAGCAACAACCCCCCCACCCGACCCAGCAACCTTTCCCTGCTTTTTTAAATCTGACAATAAACCCAGCTTCAAGTCCAATGCATGGTAAGAGAGACCAGGCATTTCCTACGATTGCCTCAGCAAACGGGAGCAGCCAGCCCTGCAGCGATCCTCCAAAAACCTCTGGAGCAGAAGCACAGCAATTCTGTTATTAGAAGGTTTCTCAGCTGTAAGAGCTAAAACGGACGACAGATGTATTTTTGCCCCAGATGGTTCCTCGGCAGAAATCTGGGAATCCAGAAACTAAGAACAAGAGGATAAAATAGAAAGAAAAAAACCGCACAAACAAAACAGTAAAATACAGATTGAGTATCAGGAAAAACTTGCATAGGAGGAAGCTAGAAGTCTGCAGGATGATCTGTGAAGAGGTGATTTTTGGTGTGAAAAATCTCACTGTGAGAGACACATAAAGCTGGAACTGGATGAAACAATGTCCTTGAAATTGTAACTGTAGGAAAGGTTCATGCTTGTTTTTTCTCAGCTGAGTTAGTGCCACTGAGGTAGGTTGCCACAGAGGCAAGGAAGATTTAGGTCTGCAAGAACAACTGAGATGATGATCCTTACATTTGCATGGTAAAAATGCTAAAGCTTCAAGATTTCTCTCGTTCAGAAAACTCTTATTATTATCGGTAATGAAGTGTGAGCCAGAAAGAGCATAGCTTGACATTGAGATTCCAAGCTGAGCTTGTGGATGGGCGGGGGGGAACCCCCCTCTCCTTACACATGAAAAGACAAAAAACTCCCCACTAAAAACTTCTGCAAGCCATTACACACAGAGGTGAACAATGGCATTTATTCAAAATCCCCTTTCCAAGGTGAACTGACCTTCAGCAGTCCAACAACAGCATGAGCTCAGCAATGCTCATGAATAACTGCAGCTACTTGCACAGCTGGAGCGATCGGCCTCGAGACTTGGACTGACGGACCTGGAGGGCGCCCGGTCCTGCCTGCCACTGCTGCTTGGTGTCTGGAGGGGTCCTTCCATGGGCTGAGCAGCAGTGGCGGACAGGATCGGGTGCCTGCACGCCAGCGATCCCACGTGTTAGGGCAGCCCTGCGGGCACCAACGATGCAGACAGACCCACTGGAGAGGCTGCACTGTGATGCTCACCTAAGGCATGGGGCAGGTACCTCCATGGCATCAGTCCCTGTCATCAGCACCCGCTGGCGGGAGAGGCACCATTTCACAGTGAAATGGATGGGGAAATATGAGGAAAATAAGTTAAGTTTGCAGCAACGGACTGACTCTCTAAAGAATTCCTCCCTTTTTTCAGTACAGCTGCTGTACTGCACTATGCTGTCTGTATTAGTCAGCAATAGATGTAAGAGAGTAGCTTTGCCTGGCGATGCCAAGCCTCGGTGTAATTTCTGCAGACATCCTCATCTGAAAACACCTCGGGTGATAGTTTGGCAGGCACGCTGGCATTTCCAGCCGAGTCCCTGCTCCTCCTCATTGAACTTCAGCACTGCCTAAAGTCACTAAATGAGAGAGAAACCCCTCTGCAGTAGGAAGGGTACAAACTGAGTGAGGGTAGTCTTCGGCTCTATGCCTAGATAAAGCAAATAAACTAAATGTGGAAGGGGAAAAGGAGATACGGAGAGCGTGGCCAGAGGTCACTTCTCTGGTGCGCAGCATGACACAACTTTTTGACACACTCTGCCCAGGACTGAAGGGATGCTGGAGTCTGAGCTGCTTTTCCAGCCCTGCATCCGTGTCCTCACTGCTGTTCTGGGGTGGTAAAAGCACCCGTGATGGTAACATCTCTGTTGGGCTGAACCCTTGCCTCTATCTGCTCTGTCGTTCAGGTACCTCTCATCAGCATGGCATCTGCTAAACTCAAAGGAGAGGAAACACGCTGTTCTCACACATTTCTGTGAGCGTTGGTTTCTTGGCCCCATCAAGTGCACAGCCACTGAAGCATTTTGCTTTAGAGACCTGACAGCCCCAGTCAGGCCTCTTTCTAATCTCACTATTCCCCTTGAAAAGCAAACACATTTCTTTTCAGACCACAGAGAGCACTCATTCCAGCCTCTTGGCTTTCACTTGCTGCAGATACTTTGAAAGACTAACTCCTGTTAATTAGAAAAAGATAAACAAACTCAGACCTTGCAAGTGCAGGTCTTGCACTGGCCGGTTCCAAAGGGGAGGAGGCTTTGGAAGTTGGTTTACCAGGCACGTTTCCGAACTGTCACTTGAATTAAAACAGACCCCATTCATTTTACATGCCTTCTGAAAGCTACGTTCCCAGTGAAAAGAAAGTAACATATTGATAACAGCATGCTGTGCCACAGGAGAGAATCGAGAATTACCCACGCGTTGCCTTGAAAACAAACAACCCCCAAACAATTGATCAGTCACTGCTAGTATAGAGACAGTCTATTATGGATAAAAATACAGGTGGAAAAAATTCATCAGGGATGTGCAAATACCTTTATTTAAATTCAAGCAAAGTAAAGCAAGCTTTGCTCCTATAAACAGGAGCAGTGGATTATGGATGCATTTCTCTCAAGTCTTGGCAGGGAGGGAATGCATTTCCAGGTTAGGGGAACCAGAAAACGGAGTGATTTCCCTGCCAAGGCTGGGATTTCTGAGATGGCTTAACCTGACTGCCAGGAAAGGTGGAAGTGCATCAGAGACTACTGTATAAATTGTTGCTTTGGCTCCCTGCGTGTAATCTGAACACAGCCCCACAGCTGAGCTCTTTATCCAAGCACCCCGGCAGCACTGCCACACCTCTGCTGAAACAGCAGCACCCACGGGGAAGCCGTGCAGCAGAATGTCAATCGCACAGCAAGCCATGGTCAGCCTTAGAAACTCTCACTGCATATGTGAAATGTTTAATTAATTAAAAAAAAAAAAAAGGTTAACAGAGTAGTCTATGGAAAAGGCACCAGGAAGGATGAAAGACCATCTATGTACACGGGGAGTGTTTGTGTGCATATATACGTATGCATGTGTGAAAGAGAGAGTGAGAGCAAGACCACTTCAGCTCCTTGCCTCAGTTTCTAACTAATTCCCGTCCCACCCTTTGCTGTAACTGCCCATGTGGATGATGTACTTCTCAAAGGAAAGGCTGACACTTGTGCGTGACATACAATGCCTGACTCAATATTGTCCTAATCTCAAACAGACCTTGTCTTGAACGAAAAAAGATATTAGCCAGACTTTTAAAACCAGAGCTAAGGACAATGCAAGCTGAGAGTGGCCACAATATCTTTTGTTTTTGTAATTTTAACTTCATTTTTCTGCTATGGGCATACAATACAATGTCCAATTTTAGTTTAGTCTGTCTAATGCTCACCTTCATTTTTACATCACTGCTTTGGGAATCTTCACGGCTTTCTCAGCGGAAGTATAAACTTCAAACGGCAAAACTAGACCATGGCTGTAGAGCTCTGCCACTTTCTAACCAACATTTCTGCCTAGGAGAGAAAATACTACAAAATATCTCAAATAGAAAGGAATAATGACAAGAATTCACTCATTTCCTTGCAATAGAAAGGGGGAAAATGGAGAACTTGAATTTTGAAAATTCAGGTAAACAACAATAGCTAAAAGCACTAAATATGATTCCACCCTAAACTTAGGAAAATGAAAGAAAAATTTCAGCATTTTGACTTTTCTTCTCAATCATGACCATGCAAACAGTTACCCATATGTGCTGGGTTGACCTTAGCCAATTGCCAGACACCCACCCAGCTGCTCTCCTACTCCCTCCTCCACAATAGGCGATTTTGTAGTCTGTCTACAGAACAAACTGTTAAATAGTCTGCCTAGTAATATCCAAATTATATACTGTGTGAAAGACACTTACACAGTGGCAGAAGAATAGGGTTACCATAAAACATCATCTGTACATATACGGTCAAAAATCCTTCCCTTTGCATAGTCTGGGTGACAGAACCCTAAGCTCTGCATAAGTGATTCCTCTGTGAACAGTATGGTGGTCTTGCATTGGAGGCTGAGCTTGAAGCACAGTTATTTCATACAAGAGAGAAGGTTTAATCCATTTCTCAAGGTGTTGCTGGTTTCAGAATATACCAAATCTCTATAGTTAGAAATTACTGAAATACATAGCAGAGAGAACATTTTCAGTGTTGAGGACAATAAGAAAGAGCTACCTTAAATTTTGCTACTCGGAAAGCCATTGACAGAGTGGAGTGGGTTCTCTTGTATCCCTAAATTATTTGGAGTTGAATTTTTTTTTTTTTTTTAGAACAGTAAATCAATATAAAACAAGACTATGCCTATAAATGGAACCAAAAGAAATTTATCACCTTGTATTCAATCAGGAGAAGAAACCACAGAGTCTGCCAATTTTTTACCCTTACTATTTTCAGTCCTAGAGTTTTTTTCCCGCAACATCAACATCATTGAACAATGTATGGCATTAGCTGGTGAATGCTTATACTTCAGTGTGGGGAGATGATATATCTTGACTTTCCTTGCTTGAACTCCATTCCATCTCCACCTCTGCAATATCAGAAACATGGAAGTCCAAAAAGTTGTTGCACTAAAAGTTAATATAAGAAAAAAGCAGGTTATTCACTTTAACTGAGAGAGCAGGGTCCCTGATGAGAAATCACAAGTCAGCAAATTCTGGGTTGACTTCCAAAGGCACAAATAGGTGCTGGGGCTCGTAACCGTGGCAAGTCAAAGGTAGTCAATAGCTTGATTGCACCACTCTATTTAAATAGTGACAGTCCCACTAAGCTGAATTACCATTCAGGTCTGGAGAAGCTGGCAGCCATTTTTACTCTCCGGTATCTCTGCCATGATCTCTTCCTCCAAATAGATGAATACTGTATAACTCATCAGTTTTATAGATAGACAGATACACTATAGCCTCTCCTGGTCTTGAAGAGCAAGTTGTTCCTTCGGGGGGAAAACCAGAGGTGCTGCAGGCAGAGCGGGCTGCAGTCGCTACACGATGTGAAAGCCAGCCTTGGGCGGGCACACCGAGAAAGTGGGGCATGGAGACACAGAGATGTTTACACTGCTAGTCTGTCCCTTGAGGACACACAGAGACTGCAAGGATACCTTTGCTGCTATTTGCATGCATACCTTAATCATGACGTGCCTGACACAGGGGCATCATTCGGTGCCTTTTGGCCTTGGTGCAGAGCTCTTTGGAAAAATTCCTATATTCATTGTTTGAAAACAGGATTTTTAAATAATGGATGGGGAAAACAAACAAAAAACACCCCAAAAAAGAATAAAAAGCCCCTGCTCCCTGCCAAATCTGCCATGCCTGGCTAACAGCGAGGCCATTCTTTGTTTTGGTTCAGACAAATTCCTTTCCAAAAGCTATACTTTGCACAAAGAGACTTCATTCAAATATGCAATTAAATATTGCTTTCCTGAACAGAAGTGGCCACACAGAGCACGATGTCAACACATCCCTGCAAGATTTCTCCAAGAGTTCAGCAGAATAATTAGCTTTGGTACCGTTGCACAGTAGTTTTTATCTATCAGAGTTTTATCTTGCCTTCTCTCAGTGGTGAGTCTAAGAGAAATTCTGAATGTTTGCCTCATGGGTCTAATCATCTTATTGACGCTCAAAGCGTTTAAATGTGATCTGCAGCCCCTTCACTCTTTGACATTCCAGTTCTTAAAAAAAGTCAGATATTTTGGCAGGTGCTTAGCTCAGGCTTGTTCTTTAGGCTATAAGGTTTTGCCTGTCTAATTAGCTGTGGCAAAAAGCTGAGAATGTTGACAATCTGGGGATGTGAGGTAATAAAAAATAGATTATTTACCAGCAGCAAATTAAGCCCTCTAAGAACCAGTGCGATGAGTTGTGCCCCTCTGACAATTCCCTGTAGCAGATAAATGCTACTGTCTCCATCTGTCTATCTTGTGCACAGTGTACCTGACGGCATGTTTCTAATCTGTTTTCCCACGCAAAAGAATTGATCCACCAAAGCCTTCAGAGACTAAAGAAAGTAACCTTTGTGGTGACAGGAAGCAAAATCTGCATGCTTCCAAAGATGATTTTCCCAGTTTCCTTTGGGGCAGTGCAAATAATTGGCCAACATCACCAACCGCTGTTCGCTACTGGAGATGCAAGGTAGTTGCGCCTTCTTGTTTGGACTGGCAGACGAAGGCATGGAGGAAAAGGCAACTATGAATTATGGATGAGGTCCGGCTCTTCAGAAGCAAGCAGCTCCATTACTCAATATGCTGTCTGCTCTGCTCCGTGGCAGCTTTTGTCTGGCTCTGGCTGTGAGGAAGCCAATGCTGCTGTGGGGCCAGGGGAACAAACAGCAGTCTAAACTTGAAGAAAGAAAGAAAAGCCCATAGCAAAAAAGTTAGGGATGGAGGTGGCATGGCTTCTTGCCTAGGCACATGGTGAGCAATGCAGAGAGGCATGCAGGTGCTGCAGAAGATTTTTCCCATTTTTTTAAAACCAGTCTCAGAAGGTGGTTAATGAAAACAATGGGCTAAAATCCATGGCTCATTAGGGTAGTTACTTTTATTTCCCTCAGCCAGTTTACCCCAAATTACAATGTGTCTTGGCTTTACTCCTTTTTTAGACCACACTAGTTTTCAAATTTCTCTCCCAAAATGTATTTTAAGGAATGTAGTTTTGGAATACTTTTTGGTTTACTCAACCCGGGGATTCTTGCAGCATATACTATCCTCTCATCCATATTTCTTTAGCAATGGATTAGCCACACTATCCTGTGTGTTTTCCCCACTACCTTGTTAGCACAAGGCATTAGACAAACTTTCAGGTCCTGTAAGCCAGTGCAATAGTCTGTTGACAAAGGAATGGCAGTAAAACTTCTCCGGGTTACAATACTCGGTATTGTACTATTCCTTATTCCAGAAAATGCTGTAAAGACCATCTTTGGATCCAATGTCTGGTCATAGATTTCAGGTTATGTGCTGCAAGGAATCCCAAAAATCCAATTTTTTGTCAATGCACTGTTATTGTAAGAATATTACTCTTTTTCTTAGAGAATTTGTTAATCAACACGGATGGAGTAAGCGATGTTGTAAAGATCATACACTTCATTTTTACAGGAATCAGAGATGACAGCAGACCTTCCCTTTGGAGTGGTCACACCAATGATAAGATAGCACCTCAGTAAAGATTACATGTATATGGATATTTTGCAAAGCAAAGAGTGCAAATTGTGTAGCATTTTCAGGTATACCAACTCCCTCATGTTTTGGCTTGTCTCATCACCTACAAAAGCTAAATGTGATGTCAAGATTTATTGAGAAGATCACAAAGCAATATTTATTTTATAACAGTTAGGGATGTTTGAATGTGTTGAACAAACTGACACTGACACGTTAAAACCCCTTTCACCCATCTATGCTAAATTCCAACAGAATTTTCTCCAAGATTTGGTCTAAAAGTTATACAGCTAAATCCTTACACAGATGGACAAGAAAGCAAACTGCAGTTTCTCCCATCCAAGTAAAAGACTAGAAGTATCAGAAATCTCATGGGTGTGATTATTGCCAAGAGGCTGTCAGTTCAATTTTAGAGATCAAAGACAATATAGAAACATTCTGTAACTCTTTTTTTTAAGCAATGTATAAGGAACAGGTAGATATAATTTAGCTTAGCAGGTTTCAGAAAAGGATTGAACATTTCTGTAGACCAGAACATCTACAATAATAAATAAGACTGCTCAGAAAAAGCCTGTGAGTGGACTGTGGGCACAAAGCCCACATGAATTAATGCAAGACTTTCTATTGACTTCTGTAAGCTTTGGATTGGGTGCTAATGGATACCAATTAAGATGAAGCTTTCTTTATAGATAGGTTATCCATAATTTCCTGCTAGTAGAGGCTGCTACACCTCAAATCACTTTGTCCTTTTTAGCAAAGGACCTGAAAAGAGAGAGAAAAATCTTGATCTGCTCAGCTTTGAACAGAAAGAAACAAATTACATTTAATAATATGTGGTATTTTGTAAGATATTTGCTGAAAGAAATTTCATTGAATCCACTGTCTCGCTGTTGATTACAGTTAGCAATAACCATTAAAAGCACATAGAAGAAGTGAGCACACAAATTCCTGTTTGATTTTCAGCTTTTCCTTCCTGAAAATACTAGAAAAGACTCGAAAAGCTAACTTTCCAATAATACAATTAATTTGAAAGGAACTTAAGGAGCTGTCTGTGTTTCATAAGGCTTTTAAAACAGATACTGACAATGAACTTGGCAGCTTTTTAGAAAGCTTCATCATAGTGAAAGAAAAAAATAAATTAAAAGAACCCTCTTCCTATGTGCAGTTTAGTAAGAGAAAGAAAGTGTATTCCATTATATCTCTTTCTCCTTCCAATATCCGACACTACATTACACTGCACTGAAGAAGCCAAATACTGAAGCAAATTAACTGTCAAGGGGATTTTATCAATAAATAATTGAATTCAGTTTTCGAGAAGGGCCAAGGCTGGTACATTTCTCCCTACAATTGCAATGGTGTCTTGTTCTGTGCACTTTAACTGCTACTGCACGTGAGACATCACCAAACTTTGATCGGGGAGACAAAGATTTGGGATATGGAGCAAATTTGGAACTAAGGAAAAAAAAAGAAGAGAAAGGAAAGAAGCCTTATTTTTACTCTGGCTTCTTATAATTACACTGTGTTTGTTCATCTGTTCCTAATACCTTCTGAACCTATTGACTGATCTGATCCATATTCGAGAGGCGCATGGCTACCAAATCAAGTCTACTCAATCTGCAAGTACAGGAAACTTCCCTAAGGAAAGAGATCTTGCTAAGAGGAAAACTACAGCATGACACCCCATTTACACAAAGACTTCATACACAAGGGGAAGGCGTAGAGGGTGGGCAGGAAGGGAAGAGGCCAATCCTAAGTGCAATAAAAACCTGAGAAGGAGCTTACATCATCCTGGACACCAGGGAATCCAACCAACGAGAGAGAAATCTATTGAAAAGCAGGCTTCATTAGTTGCACTGCTCATGGAGCTGCATGTTTACAATTTGGGAGGAAATGGTCTGAAACTGAAATGTCAAAGCAAAAAAAATGATGGTTTAATGCAGGGTTTATAATGGGTTCATAATAAAAATACAGCTTCTTCTTCAAGCTCCTGGATACAATTTACAGCCATCATGCACTTAGTGCAGTAGGTATTCACTAATCAGGATACACAAAGCAACCAAACAAAAGGGTACGTCATTTTAATTTGCAGTGGGGGTGGTCAAGTTTACCTATGGGGAAAAACTCCTGTCTGGAGGGGACTGCCTGGGATGGCAGTGAAGGTGCAGCACAGATGCTCCAGAAAAGCTTAGACGAGTGTCTGGGATGTCACAGGCAGGGCTGAGCTCGTATTGAGGCAGGGGACTTTGAGTCCAGCAAAAGGCAAGCAGGAATAACTTCACTATCAAGGCTCTTATTTCATTTAGGCAAATTTAAAACAGTTTTGCCTGTCTCTATGCTGCCTGATCATTTCACTGGGTGCCTTTCCTATCTGCATTACAAGAAGCAGTGAGTAAGAAAGTAGCTCCTAAAGAGTTATTTGTGACTCAACAGGATCTAAAAGGTTGTCTCTGTAAGAAGCTTACACTGCCACTTCTGCAGAACACCGCCTGCCCAGACAAACCGCCAGATTACACACTACAGCGGGGACTCTTTGTATATCAAAAACTGAAACACACTGGTGGAGATTTTTGGGTGGTGGTGCCCTGGAAGAGGCACTCAATCCTGCTGGCTTTGTGCTACGTGGCTCATCACTACTTTTTTTTTTTGCTTCTTTCTTCCTTTTTTAATTTTATAATTCCCTGGTAGCTGTTTAATCTGGCTGATGGCCATCTTTCCATTTAGCATGAACAGTTTTGGACAGACTCCTTCCAGCTGGTTTGTGTATTTGTGTACTGGATCCACGCACACAACAATTACACTCACGTTCTTATTTTCCTGTCCATTTGGCAAGGGTGGGCTGTGCCGGCACGGTATCATCAGTAGGTGTGTCACTCCTCGTACGCACCCTGTGGAAATACAGACACCCTTTGAACCTAGAGGAAGACAAAATCATTCAGACTAAGTTTTCACCTAGTCTCAGGTACCCACTACTGCAGCATTCATTAATATTAAAAGTGATCGCTTTTAATATATAGAACACATCTTAAAAAAGGTTGGACACTTACATGATTAACATTAAAAGATATATAGAATTGAAATGTGTATTTCAATGACACACCATTTACACAAACAGTTCATACACAAGGGGAAGGCATGGAGGGTGGGCAGAAAGGGGAGAGGCCAATCCTAAGTGCAATAAAAACTTGAGAAGGAGCTTACACTAACAGAAATCAGAAAATCAGAAAAAAAAGAAAAAAAAATCTCCACTAATTTAGGACGCTTCAAGACTTAAGCTCTGTAGCACAAACAATTTCTAGGAAATGTAAAATGTTTTCTTTTGTGTGCAGGTTTTGCCAAAATGATTTCTATAGAGTCTCTTTCAACTGTTAGTATGGGCCGGTGTCACAGACATCATTTCTGAACCAAACAGGCCACTGATATATTATAGTAAGGATACTCTGACCTAAAAAAATTCTGAATTTCTAATGGCATACAGCTCACCACCAGTCATCTCTTACAAATCGAACATTTGCAACAAATTCCCCATGCAGCCATCAGTTATGGTGCAGAGGACAGTTCCCCATAACAGATCTGTTTTCTGGAGCTTGTATTGTACAGGCAGAGCAGAAAGCAAGGCTCACGTGGAAAAGTAATGCCTCATTTCTTGCCTTGGACTACAAGAGAGGGTAGAAAACACGTTGTTTTGAAAGGGTCAAAAGGAGTGATACGCTTTTGGCTCCTAGGGCATGCAAACAACTCGTACACACCCCCACCTTGGCTTCGGCATGTTTAAGGGGGTTCCCGTCCCAGTGTCTGCGAGCACTGCTCTTCGGTACCAAGGCAGGCAGTGAGCTCTGACTGCAGCTTCTTGGGGGATCCGAGATGAACTGTCCTGTTTGCAGACGCGGTTGCAGTCACACCTTCCTTGCCATTGCAGTTGGCGTAATGTGCTTTGGCACATGAACATCAACAGGTGCGATGCAGCAAGGAGCCCCATGTAGCACAGTGTGGCATGAATTAGTATCCTATTCCAGGCAGGAAAGGGATAAAGAAAGAGGCAGAAAACCAGCTGATAATGACAGTAACTAAATTAGTCAGCAGGACATGAAGCTGCCACCCTAAATCTTGGGAAATTTCTTCACTCTCCCATGTGCTTTGATGCAGGAGAACACCTGAAGTCAGCTTTGCATGGGGCAGGGAAGATTTTAAAGCACTTTTGAGCAGCACTGCTCAGCCAGTGAGATGCTACAAACAGCACATGCAACGTGTAGCATTCCCCTTCTCCCACTCCTTTCCCTCTTCCCCCTTTTGGGAGACATTACGCGGCAGCACAAAGAATTTCTAAGCAACTGAAGTGAAGCGCTGGTTAAAGAACAACTACAAAAAACACTGAGACATATAGCTCACAAGGATTTTGGAAGAAAGATTCTTAATTTGAATGGAAAATATCTCTAAATCCTTTAAGCTGCTTTGAAAATCTCAGCCTCCATGACATGGTTTACATCTAAGATAACAGTGTTATTCTGAAAATAGACAGAACACAACCTTACCTAAAAGAAAGAGGGGTAGAAAAAGCCAGAATTCCCCTGTAGCTTGTTTGTTTGTGCTTTTTTTTAAGAGTCAATTTATTTAGAGGGCAAACTGAAAATCTGAGCCCGTGCTTTCTGTATGGGAACCACTTTGGGGTAGCAGCGTCAGGCCACAGGCAATACCCAGACAAGCACCACAACAAAAGGGCTGGTTTTTGGGGAGCAAAGCTCATAGCAGAGTTCTAAGCTGGGCTCAAATGAGTGGTGGAGATAGTTTGAAGCACCTGCAACTACATAGGAGGCACTGGATTTGGAAAGAACCTTTATCATCAGAAGATTATGTCACTACCTAAGACAATTTAAAACAAACTAAGTACTGCAGCAGGGATTCAAATGCTAACAAAAATAATTCACTTGAGAATTTTTATTTATAGAGATGCCTGCTGTACTGGCACTATGAGCTACAGCACTCACACATCATATACTGGAACGTAGCATATACATGTATATATCTACCTGTAGCTCTTTGCATTTTAGACTCTGCTTATTTATGTACCTAATCATCCTGTCAACAAAACTTCATCTTAACATTGCATGTTTCTCAGGTAGGAATAAGTTCACTACTCTTTGAATGAAAGAGGAGTAAAAAAGAAAGGTGGCCAAGTGTTATACAGAAGGTGATGTTGAGGACGTATTTAAAAGTAATCTGGAGTGTGAAATAACCAGGGTGTTTGGTATTAAAAATATAAGTTCCTTAGAGAGGATAGAGAATGGTAGAAAGAGAGATTTAAGCTTCACTTGTGTTGGAGGATTTATTAGTTCTTGAAAAGGAAGATTTCAAAGAAACTAGTAATGAATGAGGGAGTAATTACATACTGAGTTTGCAGAGAATAAACTAATTATAAAAATATGGTATGTTATAGGCCATATGCCCCCCAAAAAAAGAACTGAATTGTCAAATTACTGAGCCAGAGATGACACATTATAATTATACTGTTACTATGCAAGATTTAATACAAAATCTAACAACATTTTGCAATAACACCCATTTCTCTTTCTTGTTTGAAAATGAGAGTCATTATATGCTATCATGAGATTTGACATTGCTTGTCAGTATCCCAATGTGTCAGGATAACAGCATTACCCATCTTTTTGGAATGAGAAAAGAAGCTAGTGACAAACCCAATGGAGGAATATTCCGGTGCTAACTCGGGAAATAAGTGACTTTCACCACCATTCAGAGCACAAAGTAATCACTTAATAATCTCCACCGAATTATTTCATTCTATGAATAGGTGCATAGACATTTAACAGAATGCATCAAGCTGACTGAGTGTTCCAAATCATTTCACCTTGCCTTTGGGCTTTCTTTTATTAATTAAAAATAGAGATAAAACTTAGACTGTTTCCCTTCAATCTGTCTGTTTTTAGAGTCCTTCCTATGAGAATGCTCCCTTAAAATCCAGTTTAAAATCTAGTTTAGGTACAAACACAATAAACCCCACCATTCTGGCTGGCTTAGGACCATGAGCAGCTCCTGGTGGTAAAGATACTTGGAACATGGAGTCCACTTTCAGCCATTAAGAGAAAGCAATGCTGGTGTATCATAGCTAGGAATTAAATGGTTCAAAATGGTGTAGGCTTCATTTTATATTGAATTAGTTTTGGCTGTTACTTATGGGTCTTTTTTCACCTTTCATGATTCTTTATGAAGCTCTGCACAGTACTTTCATAAACTTCATAAGATTCAGTGCCTAAGATCATCCTACGTATAACTCAATTCTACTATATCCAATGTTTTCTTCAGGATTTAATCTCAGGAGGCTTTCAATTCCTATTGGTGAGTTTTGTCTTTCCTGAAAAACACACAGAGGATAATCAAATAATCAGTAACCATTGCTAATGTAAAAAATAAAGGGGCAGCAGGGGGGAAAGGTACAGAAAGCCAAAATGGACTGTTTTCTCTTTCGGTTGCAAGTCCTCATGCCATGACTGTAGGCACCATCTTGATTTTGCTTTGAACCTTTGTATAGCCATGAGCCTATCGTCTTCTCAAAGCAGTTTTTCATGAGTCATTCACATTTTGCCTGGAAAAAAGCTCTCCGTTTCAACTGAGCAAGGAACCCTATCAAAGACAGCAAGATATTCATGTGCTTAGAATATAGTTGCTTATGTGCCTTCTTACCTCCAAACACTTCAAAAAAGGCATCTAAATTCTGAAACCTGAAGAAAATCAAAACCAGATAATTTTTCCTCATCTAGTTTTGGTACCCTGAAAGTCCAGGTCCGCAAACTTATTTGAGGCCAAATACCACTGGGAGTATGCTTCACTGGTCTTTAGATAAGAACAAACTAACTATTGGCAAGTGCAAGTAGGAATGAGAGGTGAGGACATTTTTAAGCAATGTAGTTCTAAGCCTAAACTACATCCTACTACAACTAAGCAAGAGTCTGCTTCATAATCTTTCCTCTCTCTCACCAGTGATTAAAAATGGTAATTTCTGTAATGTGTCTGTAGCAACAACCGAAACTGCTTACAAAGGGGAAAAAACCCCACATATTGGGAAGAGTTTTAGGTGGTATTTTCAATTCCTGATATATTAAAGTACAAGGAAAAATCTCCATTCTTGCAAAAGGTCTTAATATATTAAAAAAACTCCAAACAAACACAAACCAACCACGACAAAACCCAGACAAGAATGAGGGGGCAAAAAGGCAGAATGTTCAAAAAGCTTTTGAATTTTTGTCACAAATGCCCATCAAACCTAAGAAGTCCCTGCATGATTATGGCTTCCTCTTTGCCCAGACCAGCCTAGATCTAGATTCAGTTCTCCAGCGTCAGTAACAGTGGCTGGGGGAAGCAGAAGACAATCTGGTCTGTCAGTAAAAAACAGCTGAAACTCAGTGGCTGATACCTACATCTCTTCATGCATTTTTTCTGTCATCTTGGAGACATCAAGCTTTGGAACTGAGTTTGCATCAATTCATATGTTTAATGCTTGTTAACATTAAAAGTCGTTCAGCATGTGATTAAAGTTTGTAGTTTAATAAGTAATTACACAGTGTTACTGCAGTCCAGCATGCTGTACTTTTCTTCCTACAGCACTGACACACATACGAAATCAGTGAAACCATTCATGCTGATGTCGTTATTGTATGCTCTGTTCTTATTTGCACCCCCCCAAATTAAACATCTAAGAGGCGCTTAATAAAACTAACAGTTAGATGAGACAAATTAAACAGAATTTCTGAAGAATGTATTAAAATTTAGTATTAGGATTATTATAAACCAAGTTACATTTCTTCCATTTATTTTGGTTCCAAAGAATTTTTTACAGAACTCTAGTATTTAACTAAATCCTGAAACAATAGCTGTATTTCCAGTATAATGAATTAAATTGGCATATTCCTGGTCACATTTTCAATGACGCGAAGATGTGAAGCTGCCACTGTTTTCAAAAAGAGAAAATTTCCCAGACATTTAAGGCATTCAGACTGGCTTTGCTTGTTCAGCTCATCTCCCCGGTGGGAAACTAGACCACATCTGAACAGATCAAAGTAAAAAACCCAAAACATTTATGCCGTATATCCAGCTTAAGTTAAATTCATACACTAATTCTTCCTCACAAATAATATATATGTAGCCCTGTACATGGCAGCGCACTAAGAAGCATTCTGTTCAGTTGATGCTGTGCGTCCCTGAGTCATTGTTAGATGGAATCAGCTAGTAATTACTTTTTTAAACTGCTAAAGTTGTCCACAGAACAGTATTTTTTTCACCACCAGGTGAACAGCCTTTTAAAATTAGTATCCAATAACACAGCTACATGTAGCTTTTTGGAGCTGATGTCAAGCCTAAATGGCCACTACCCCAGAAAATTTTTCTTTTGGTCTGCATCTTACCCTCAGCACGTTTTGCACATAGCACGTGTCAAGTCTGCAATTTTGCACATGTGAATAGCAAACCAATGTCATCAACTGAACACAGCCCTAGCTGAGATTAATTGAAAAGCAAACAAACAACCAGAAAAACCCTGAAGAGAGATTTTCCCCATCTCAGTATATTAGAAGAGGGATTACTACTGACAGCAACTTGAGAGAAGAAGAAATAAAGGACAGTGAAGGGGGAAGTAGTTTGCAGCATTCAATCAGTATGCAGCATCAGACTCTTAATTTGCAAAAGCTCTGCTGTAGACGACATTCCAGCATCGCTGATAGCCACTTTGCTTCCAATGACTGTAGCTACTGCAGATGCAGTGTAACGACTTCTGTAGTTGTGGAAAGATTTCCACAAATGAAAGCGCATGTTAAAACTCTGTTTCTCCACTCGTTGTCCAGTAAGACAGAGCACACACAAAGGGGAATCCATTTCTACGATTATTTGTATGGCCATGTATATGTACGCTCTTGGTTGGGATACAGCGTATGTTCAGCTTGCTTGAGTTAGCTTTACCTCTCTTGTGTGTACAGGAAAGGCACAATAACTTAAATTGTGTTCTTAGCTCCATCTCTGAGCAACTCCCCGTGAATCACCTGTGAGGTACCATGACTCAGACATAACCCTCTCCTTCCTCATTACTCCAGCCCCAGTAGCAGGAGTGTAATACCATCTCCCACTGAGCTGTATTAGCTGAAGCTTGGTAGGGAAGCAGGTTTGTATGGGATCAAAGCTCTAGCAACCACTTGTCCACCTGCTCCTGGTCAATAAAAGAGGTCACCTGGCTGTATTTTTAGAATAAACTCAGTATCTAGTTAGCCTGTAGTAGCCCAGGGAATATTTTAATTTCCTTTCACAGGAATAGAGTAGATACTGCTGACCTCAAGGAAAAAAACCCAATAGCAACTATATTAACACAGTTTAAAGTGATCCTCTGAATTTCCAGTAAGACAATATAAAGTAAGGTTAAAAGTCTCCCAACAAGTTTACTCAATACAGACTCAATTACAGACCTACTAAAAATGACCAAGTCCTGAAAGCATCTCGATTGTAAAACAGCAGATGAAAGCAGGCAATGAATGCTACCCTCTGCAGACAGACATTGGGTACCAGTACACTGCAAAGTTAATAACAGACATACAGAATATATACCCAGACCCTCTGCTCTGTGCCTTCCCTATGCATGGGGAACGCAC
The DNA here is from genome assembly GCF_000690835.1 of Fulmarus glacialis. Classification (NCBI taxonomy): domain Eukaryota; kingdom Metazoa; phylum Chordata; class Aves; order Procellariiformes; family Procellariidae; genus Fulmarus; species Fulmarus glacialis. The sequence goes on from NW_009219460.1 coordinate 41,429, forward strand.
TGTGGCATGAACTGAACCCTAGGCCATTGGATTTCTCTCTGTGTTTCTGCCCCAGTGGGTTTAACAAGTGTTTTCTTCTGGTGTTAATCCCAAGCAACGGCTACCAGTATCACTTCAACCTTGAAATGTCTGCTTAAAATGCTGCTCTTCCTCTAAGTAAAATCATTTTGATCAGATTCTGTCCTCTGCGTTTCTCATCTCTCCCTAAGCTGAAATGTGAAACATTTAAAACAATAAAAATCACTCTACTGGAAAGCTGCACTGTTTATTTTTTGTACACTGCATGCAAGTGTACAGCAGACCTTTAAGAGTTCTGAATTCATTCTGACCTTCTTCATCGGTTATTTACTTTGGGCCTTGAGGAAATGCTTAGCTTAAATGGCCTTTTTCCCTTTCAGAAATCTAATCTTCCAGAAAAATTCCACTGGACAGCAGGTTTTGTAATGGAATTACTGTAGTTAATTCCTATCACAGCAGTTCCTTAATGAAAGGCTGGAAGAAAGTCAACAGGTATTGTATTCTGCAAAAGGTGCTGTAAATATGAGTGTCTTAGTTCAGAAAGGTGTGTCATCTCCCCATCAAGATAATTAATGGTCTCTTGAGTGAGGCAATTAAAGGTTGCAATAATAATCTATAAGTTATCTCCCTTTGTTTCCCAATTAAAACTTTTCAGACTAATTAAAAACATGGTTGTGTCATGCAGTGTGGTGGTTTCCGACCGGTGCAATAAAATAATGGGTCTCAGCCAGAGAAGATAAACGCTTGAAAAAAAATTACCCATTTAGCACTATCTTATGTCAACATTGATATATGAAGTTTTGCTTCACATAGTGGAGGAAACCATCTTTTCTTTAAGGTAACCCTGCAGTAGCTTTCATATGAGCCGAGAGCCTCCTCTTTTATTATTTCTCTTCAGGGAAACCTTTATCCATTAAAGTCCTGTAACCAAGAGCCAAATGCTTGGGTTCCACAGAACAAATGAGCCCAAAGTAATGTCAATTATACGAAAAAAGAGAGAAAGATTAATTAAAACTTTTCAGAAATCTCTTCAATATCGTTGTCTGACGTGCTTGCTATCAGCAGAGCATGTCTTCCATCTGGCAGCTTTAACAATATAACACTTTTAGACTGTTATTAAGGTAATTATGTCAAATATACTGAACATGATGGGAAGCAATCAGTATTAGTTTCAGATTAATCTCTGCACATTCTGGCATTCTAGTTCTGTCTTCAGAGACCTTGGCTGCTTTTTCTGTGTTGCTGGTCAATAGGTTTTTCCCCTCCTGGTTGGGTTTTTTTGTCCTGCTAGCTGGCATTACGTAGGGACTCAGTGTTACAACATAGCTGGGGCTCTCCCAGAGGAATCAATGGGGCAGAACGCAGTACTGTGGCCTGGTCTCTGAGATGAGGAAAAAAGGACAGACCCCATTACCTACCCCCTAAAAGACCTCCTGTAGCCTTTTCTGGCATTAGTATAATCATTTTTAGACTTAAACTCCTCTTTGCCCACTGCAGAGATCTGGGGATTTATCATTCTCGTGGAGCATCAGTGGAGTACAGCAAAATCGCATCACTCAGCAGTTATACACTGAATGACTTCTGTCTCCATTTCTATCCCTGATTTAGCTACTTAATTAGTGGTAGCTAATTACTGTAAATAGCCTTGCATCTTCAACTAAATGAACGTGTGTAATCCTCTCTATTGTTCTATTAAAAAAAAAAGCGGTTGGTGGTATCACACAGATAAATATGCTGCATGGGAATTACCCACCTGGCGAATTGCAGGTTCCCATATTTGCTGTGCCCCCAGTTTCTGGGGATGCGAGTCAGAAGCCCTGGGATCATTGTGGTGCCGAGCTGAGCTCGAGGAAATACCGCAAGGTAGCTGGGCCAGTGGCTGCTGGGTGACACTGAGGAGAAGCAGAGTTTTTTCACCTCCACCTGTAATGCAGAGCATTAGGATACTCAAACAGGAGGGGTCTGAACCTGCTGGGCAAAGCCTCTCCCTCCAAGACCACAAGAAGCCACAGGAGGATACTTCTGCGTTTCCATACCTGATGAGCCACTAACAAGGAGATATTGTCATTATATGCAGAGGTGCTAGTGTCATTCACTCTAATCAGCTTACATTTCACTGAACCGTAATAAACTTTGCATGATTTACACTGAACATAATCTAGCTTTGTCTCTGCTTAAAGCTTTCTTACACCTTATTTCTGTCCACTCTGCAGCTCATCCTCCGGCTCCCTGGCTAACGAGGGCGTTCGGGGGGCATCACTACGTGGTTGAAGTTGACATCAGAAGTCCCCAGGTGCAGTACTGACGGTGTCAGCCTCTGCTACTCTTCTCCTTACAAAACTCCTCTGCTCACAGGTCTACTTGTCATTTGTCAGGCTTCCTAAATTTTACCTTACTAAAAAGATGATTTTCAATATATTTGGAGATTTGCATCAATGCTGCTATAAAAAAAAAAAAAAAAGCATCAAATCTGGACAGTATTTTACTGTGTCAGATTCTCTAGGAAACTCCATTTTTGCCATGGATTAAACTAATTCACTGTAGAAACTGCATTTGTTCTTGCTCCAGAAATAAGATCTTGATAAAGGAGTCTGACTAGAATTACACGTGATTCTCAGTTTGGGGTTTTGTGTGTGGATAGCACCGAGTCTCTGAGCCACTCTGAGTTAAATCAGGTTTTTTTACTTGGATCAATGATATGAAGCAAGATCAGTTACTATCAACTGCAGTGGAACGGGCAACTTCAGCCTGCACTCGTTTTATCCTATGGCACTATGCAAACATGATACTTGCCTCTTGTAGAAAGAAGAAAATGAAAAATGGAGGACTTGACAGAAGGCAGCTAGCTGGCTTCTTTGGAAAGGCCAGTCATTTCTTTTAATGGAGAGCTGGAGTAGATCAAAGAGACAAACTTTACCCTTGGGTCTTTCAGACCGAACCATGTTTATATATAATTTTACTGCTGAATCTATGAACAAGAATGAAGTTTACTTCTAATATTTGACTCTATATGAGAAAACGATGAGCTTACTAGCCTGATCAATTATTTCTATTCTTATTTGTGTGGTTGTTAAGTCTCAGTACTGGATTCATTTAGTTGTACGAGAAGGTCAGCTTGCATTTAAAAAAAGAGAAAGACCCTACAGATTTCTAGTTCTCAGCATTGCAGAAAAAAAGGCACAAAACTGAACCCTGAATACTCAACTACAGTGAGAAAAATAAAATTTTAATAATCTCATAAATTTGGAGGCCTTAATCCTGTTTATTGACTGCTTTGGGCTAAGCAAAGCAGTACGAATGAACAGTATATCAAGTTCTAGAAAAAATTTCAAGGCAAGAAATGTTATAAACCTGTGCATAAGCAACGAACACCTTTGTGAAAAAGATAAACGGGGACTCTGCTGTCGGCCTGTTCGTCTGTACCTCTGTCTCTTTCCTGGAAAGATTCACATCTGCTACAACTAAATCATATCATCTCTGTGTCTAAAAGCTACACTCAATATGTGAAACTCATGGCCTGCTGCCAGGCAACTCGTGAAAACAAAAGTTGGTTAAACTGGAAAAGAGTTGTTTGCTGCAAATATTTCACTCGGCTTTGACTATCAGCTAATTCTCACCTAGTCTGAATCTGAGCCAAATCCCACAGACATCAGGGAAGTTTTTTTGTTGGTAGGAATAGGGTTTGGTCAAATTTTAAAATTTGTTGTTATGTAGTGTATCTGATGGATTGCCCAGTGCCCACTTAGAAACATGGGGTTTACAAATAAATATACCCTTGAAAACGAAGGTACTTTACCAGCCAAACTGCTAAGCAAACACCTTAGTCCACAAAAGCACAAGTATCTCAACTTCCTAGAAAGGAGAATTAAACAAAACTTCCTGAGAAAACAGGACACTCTTAATAGTACCTTTTCCAAAAGTCACCTTGGAAGCATGCTTAGCAGGGCTAATTGATGGTATAGCATTTCTGGAATAAACAAGAGTAAAAGGCTAGTGTTAGGGCAAACCCCTACTTCCAGATGGGCTGGATGATGGGTGCCAACACGAGACTCTGTGGGTGGGTGCCCGCAGAATGAGGGATGTCAGGATCTGTGCCCTTTGGTGCTGCAAGAAACATTTGGCCAGAGCTCTGCTTTTAAATGGTCTTTTTCATCCCTTTTTTTAAGTTTAAATGGCAAATTGTTTGCAATTTATTGCCACTTTCCAGGTTTCATATCCAAGGATGGCTGTATATCCATCCTCCTGGCTAGAAAGTATCATACAGACAAGCTTGTTGACTACTCTGGAAGGAGATGTCACTGAAGAAGTAGACACAGTAAACTTCACCGGTGAAGATTTTCTGTGCTGCTGATGGCTAATTGATCCAAAGCTACATAGGCAGGGAGACATGAACACATTTGTAAGAAACCCCGCTCCCTAGCCCACTGCATTCCTTTATACGGCTGCCCTTTTACAGCATTTAACAGGTCTTGATTGTGAACTGTCACCCACTATGTGTTTCTGACAATAAATTGTCCTGGGGCCCAAGAGCTGATTCAGAGGATCAGAGACTGACCAAGTACCTCAGGTGGAGTCAGTCCAATGTTTCTTGCAGGGGATAATTGGTTAAAACAGATAGAAGCATAAACTTCAAGTATGATTCATGAATTGAATCTGTCCACTCAGGCAAATCTAGATGCTGCTTCTAACACACTGATGAGATCTTTGGCAAGTCAGGAATTTCTTGCTTAAAATGTAGACAACTGAGTCTGACAACTGCAGTGATATTACCAGGACTGGATCAAGCATGAGGTCTTGAAGGATAAACAAGGCAAGTTTGTCCACTGCAGTCATTATTTACATTAACTCAGGCATACATTGCTGCAGATGCCAGTTTGGTTCCTGTTTTGAAGGTCATTTCTGTGGCCTAAAAGACAGAGTTTAACTGTATGCTTAGAGAAAACCTGAGATTCTGAATGAGAAGCTTCCTCCAGAGAAGCTGTCTTGCCCACATCCCCATCTCGAGTTAACTGTCCCTAGTGCTAATCAATCACTGAATTGAAAGCTTAGGAGAGGTACTGAGTATCTGAATCTTTTACTTCCTATACAGTTCTGATTCCTCCTTCAGCTGTAAAAAAGAAGGTAAAGTTTTCTGTTTATACAACATGCATCATTAAAGGATCTGTAGGGGCTAAGCATATGCATACACAATCGATGAAGACAGGGGTTCGTGTCTGAGCCCTTAAATTCAAATCCACCTGTACTCCGGGAAAACAGAGACATCAGAAAGAGATATGCACAACTCACTCAAAGTCACATGCAGCAAATCAGTCATGAAGCTGGACACGAGGCCAAGATGCTTTGCTAAGGAACATTTTCACCTTCTGCTAGTGCCCATTTGAGAAGCTTGGGAATAGCCTGGTTTGGGAAGGCAGAACAGCAAGCTACCTGCACGCACGACACAGACCTGCGGTTATATGGTCAACCACAGATTTTCAAAGCAATGAAATGATAAAGAGAGAAAACAGGACAATGCGTTTTGAACACCAGAGTCTTCTGGGATTCAAAGGCATAACTTACTTTATTTCCTTCCTCAAATGTTAACTCAAATGTGCATCTAAGTAAGTGCCGAAACAACTTGTAAAACTTTTAGTATCCCCACATTGACAGAAAAGAAATATTGCAGAATGTGCTTCATTCCCTTTGATCTATGATTTATTGATGTACAGTATGAAATATTCATTAAAACAGACTGCTGTTTCCCGTTGATTTGTTATGTTTTTAATTCATATTTTAACACATTAATAAAACTGACACTATTAATTATTTTTTGAAATACCAAATATATTTGAGATGTAAAACTGGCATGGGTTATGTTTGATATTAAAATAGCAGGAGGAATTAGTTCAAGCAAAATATGATCTGCATGTGCTTGTAATGATATTCTGTATTCTATCGCCCCAAACAACTCCCTAGTTCCCTTCACTAGTTTGAAACAACTTTAAATTACAAATGCAATCTTCACTTAGAAGCAGTTGTAACATTAAGCTCATGCTGCTTTGGCATTTCATACAAATACATACGTTCGTCAGTCTTTGCTTTGGATGTAACATATAAATATATTGGAGGGGCACAGGAACCTGTTTTTCTGAAATTGTTATGGATCTTGGTCTTCAGTGGTGTTTTTTTCTAAGCAACAGTTTGGTTTAACAATTCACAAGGCAGCTCTGTTCTGCCACTCCATCTGCTGTGTAGTAATAATAGGAAGGCTTATTAATTTTTAAGGGCAACGTAGTCTGTCTTATAAAAGGCAGACTCATAATTACAGCTTCTAACTTGGAGGAGAGCATGTTGAAATGTGCCTATGAAAAATTAAAGTTCATATATTGGTCAGAAAAACACTACTGAGGTACGTTCATTTCTGCCACCCAATTATTTGGTCCTCAAAGATGAATTGTAAAGTATTGCTTAAAATCAGAATTATCACCTTTTAGGACTGTATTGTTAAACTGGCGGCATTTAAGATCTAGCCAATTTTACTTATGCAGATCTTATTTTTTGGAACCGAAAGAAGTTTATTCATTTGCTCATTTTAAAAAAGTTACAATTTCAAATAAACAAACTATTTTGAATAGCACATCATATGAACACTCAGAAATCAGTTGTCATTTCTCAGCGAATTTTTTCAAGAGCTTATAGCTAGAGAGAAAAGCAGGAAAATACGACTGACCCAAGACCACTCAAATGGCTCAAAAACCAGCAAGCAGCCCCCTCCCTCCCGTTATCGCTGCCAAAATTATGTAATTAAAATAATTACAATCTTTTGGGTTCCACCGGAGCCAGACTTGCATGTTTCCTTTAATGTCAATTCTGAAATGTGAGACGGGCATAGCTGTGTATTACAGCATCAAAAATAGCAATGCGAGAGGTTTGACAGCAGACAGGGGTTTCGTCTAGTCTCGTACTATTGCAGGCAACCACGACACACTGGGTTAGCTGGGTTTGGACCTAGAGGCACAGTTTTGCAATTACACTGTATCTAGGTGCTAAAGTTCATAGCATCCCAGGTGGACCTGAGCACAACAGGAGCTTACGGAGATTTCAGCCTCTTTTTGTACAGGAATAGGTCTTCTTGCAAGATGAGGAAATTACAATAGCCTGTGCATAAAATATTAAGGGTGCACAACTGGAGTCTAAAAGTTATCTTTTGCTCCATGAGACATACTACAGAATCTTAGATCTAATCAAAATGCAAAATAGACTCTAAATTCTCCCCAAACCTGAAAAGAGTCCCAGAAGACAGCAGGTTTCAGGGATGGGGAAAACGGCAGCGTTGAGCAGGAGCTGGGAGCCCAGAGGGTACAACAGTGGGAGATTGCTGCTGTTCCTGTGTCTGCCCATCTCTTCCATTGCAGGAGTAAACCGGCCCACTGCTTCTGGTGTAACACCTAACGGGAGCAATGCCTTGAGATGACCAAACCCCACCAAGGACTGAACTGCCAACACTCCAGGCTGCTTTCTCTAGTTTGCCAGGGTATTTTAAAAAAAGACATGTCCAGAACAGATTAAGGATTTGGAAGCCTGTCTAGGCATCACTGAAAGATCTGTACCTCTGTCATTAGCATCTTTCTCACATGGCAGAAAAGCAACAAACAAAAGACCTTGTCTGGAGATCTGAGAAAGCCCAAACCTGCTACACTGTGATATGCCTCATACGGAGAATTGCAAAGGCAGCTTTTGCCTCGGTCCCTTTGACCATTAGGCACCAACTCGGGCCTCCTTGCAAACATTGAATTCCAACAAGGAGTCAGAAGGAGTGTCCTGTAGGTCTCACGCTGCTCTAGCTTTGGCAGAGAAAGGAAGAACTGATGACCACTTATTACAGACATACACTATCTGCCAGTCTCAAATCCGTATGTTTTCTACTGGCAATGTGGAAGCTCAAATTTTTCAAGCATTTTTCTTCTTCTTTTTTTTTTTTTTTTCC
>NW_009219460.1:49473-60614 GCF_000690835.1 Fulmarus glacialis
GTTCAGCAGTTCCCAAAGCCTTTGCCATCATGTAATTACAGAACTTTGCTTCAGGTCTGTTTAGCAACCAGCCTCAGACAGGAAGTTCTGCAAATATATTGTAGCTGCTTCTTTATTAACTGTCAGCAACTTCAGCTACTGGAGTTTGAAAGCCACCAATACTCCAAAGAAACATTAAGAGCTGACTAAAAATAAGAAAGAAACAGTGCAGTGAAAGGCCGGGATCTTGCAGACCATTCAGCAAGGGCATGCCTATGTGATTTCTGATGTTGCACTTCCCATGTTGTGGCTAAAATTTCAGGGCCAACCCAACAAAGGGACTGCATAAACTTCACTTTCAACAAGTTGATGACACTGGAAAGCACTCACTGGTCTAGAATAAGCATCCCTTTCTCTGCTGTGCTATGGAGAAGGCTTTAAATGCAAGTAAGATCAGACCCTATATTGGGATGGAATGGATGCTGGTGAATTATCCTGTCAATTATAATTTTCTCTTCACTAGAACCGAACAAAAACGTAATGGAAAAACCCTCAAGATGTGTGTAAAGTTTATTATTTGAAATGTCATTGCAAAGGGAAAACGATCCTTAATCTAGTAAAATTGGGTTTGCAGCTGTATGCACACAATTTGCGCTATGGTGCGGTGTAAGGATATCTAAAGCCAGTTTTGAATACGTTACAGGAAACAACTGCAGCAAGAGCTAGGGGACATAAATTATCAGTTAGCAGTGTGTATATATATATATTTATACATATCAGAAATAACTTTAGTTCTAGTCGTGGTGTAGCTGGGTTTCAGGGCTGTGCTTGTGTGCACACCCAGGGTACTAGTACCACTAACTCTCCGGGTGACCCAGGAAAGCCCAGCCAGTCTCCGCACAGATGGGAAAAGGGACTGGCTTGAGACAACAGGCCAGCTGGAATGGAGGTGATTGACTGAACCATCACAATTAAATTTCTGAATGATTGTTATAGGAGCTCTCTGGGAGGGAATTTTGGAGAGTTGCAGAAGTTGCCCCAGGCAGCTCCTGCTGTGTTTAGCCCAGTCTGAATGCCTAAATGCATTAGTTAACATCCTGGGTGGAGAATCTGGCCTTGCTCTCCAGAGACTCCCCTTGGTGATTTCTGCTGCAGAAGGGATCAAATTTTGCCTCACTAAGACATTTGTAAATAGTTAACAGAAACCGTTGCTGTGGAAATGGTATGTGGGAAGTCATTTGTATGTAGTTAAGCTATTTAAGAGATGTTTTGTCTTTAGTTAAAGATATACCAATAGGAATGAATTAAACATGTGCTGGAGTGGTCCCGTAGGATTGCAGGCCAGCTGAGTTATAATAATTTAGTAGCACAGTAGTTTGGAGAGTCTCACCTAAACCAGTTGAAGACACTTCTGCAAGGACACTTGCAGACAACAGAGACTCCCATCTCCACCCAGGCAGCAACCAACCATGCTTTTTGGGAGACTGGATTCCCCATGCGAGCATTACCTTACGCAAAGACCCCCCAAATTACTTCCCTTTTAACAAACTGTCTGGGAGTGCCTGTGCAATACCATCCGACCGCAAATGGGCAGCCCCTCCAGGTGTGCTCATGCACTCTTCTGAAAGAACAGAGGCCTAGGGTGCCATAGTCATTCTGCTTTTAGTACCCAAAATACTACTTATAAAACTCGTTTAGATAGCACTAATTACCTTATAGCACCCTGCAAGTACATATCCAACAGGAGCTGTGCTGAGCACTGGACAGAGTCATGGAGGTCTAGCTGACCCTACAAGATTTATTGGGCTATTTGCTTTGTATGTGCCTCAGTTTCCCTCTCTGTAAAAAGGGGTGATATACAGCACAGTGGATGATTTAGGAGCTATACATTATTATTAGTCTTCTCGTCTGGTTTTGACAACCAGTGATATTAGGTCAAAAGCAAAGCAAGTTTTCATATGAATGAAACATAGAATCCTTCCCTAATACAGTGGGACTGAGCAGTCTGTAGGATGATTTTGTTGTCTGATATTGTTACCCTTTATGATCTCATATTTTATGGTAGTTAATGCCATTGGAGGAAAACATGATTAGAGCAGAAAGCAGCTTCAAAGCAGCCATTGCTTAGTGCATTCATCACACTTGCCGCATAGCTGGATTTTTCCTCTCTACAAATATAATCAATCAGTGCAAGTAAAGAGTTAGTTGCAAATAGAAGCACTTTGTGAACTACTGTGTACCCTGTTTTTATCAGTGTGCTGGGAAATGTAGTTAGAGGGGGATAAGTTATGTGGTGTGGGCTTAGGCATTAATGAATATGAGAAACTAAATTATTGAATTTTGCAATGCAAATTATTTTTTGAGCACAAATTCTTCATTTTTGAATGTTAAGGACTCATAAAAAATGTCAATGGTTTATGAATTAGGCCATTAGCATGCAATTTGTGATTCAAACAGTACCACAGCCTCATGTAATAAGTGACTGAATAAAGAGCAGCATTCCTCTCTACACTTGCAAAAGAGTTTGTCAGGAATTTCTGAAGGCGAATGCAGGGAGATGTCACACGAGGGACTCATTCACTCCCTCTGAAGATGCATGGTTACACAGCGGAAGGGTCCTGTGTATATTCTTAAGTGCAGTGCCTAGAAATGCTCTATTTTTGTAGCCCATGCGACCATGGCAATGGGGCAGCAGGCAGGGCATCTGTACACATTAAACAGGCCCAGTGCTCTCCAGTCATCTTCTACCAGCTCCTGGCTATGTATGTACATACACAGGTGCTACTACCTTGGTCTGTCAGCAATAGCTATGCCCTTTGCTAGAAGTACAAACCAGTTTAACTGTCTTGTGAAATCTCTTGAGACTTAAAAAAAAATAAAAATAATATCCACCCATGCTGGGATGAACGTTGTACCTTTTTGAATAGATACATACATCTTGACTGAAAACAAAATTTGTGCTGAGCAAGCGTATCGGAGAGGTAGGTTACCCTGCATGGGGTTAGGCAGCACAATCTAGAGGTGTCCCAAACATAAACGTGTGCTGAAACTGCAGGGAGAGAAGTGTTGTCGAGGTGGGTAATTCCCAATTCCAACAGTAGTACACTCCTGTTCCCAGGCTGGTACTTCCAAAGGTAACAAAAATGGATTTAAAAATTCATACTTGCCCAGGATGAGAGCAATTTTGGAGACAAAATGGTAAATATGAGAACATTTCTATGGCAGGTTGAATACTGCTGTTATCTAGAAGATCTCTGTTTGCAGCTGCTCAGTGTTTCAGAATCTGTGCTGGGGTAGAAAAATTAATCAGAAACCAGAGAAGGCAGAGGAATGGATTGAAGAGCTACGTTAAATGCTTTTGATATATAATGTACACTCTTCAAATAGTATATATCTATATATTAGACATTATACTGTGGTATATGAAACTCCATGAAGGGAATGGCACTGCCAATTTGAAAATGCAGTTCTGTTTAATTTGTGCCTGAGGCATCAATGATCCTCCCTTTCTCCGCTTACAAATCAGTGGCATGAAGGCTTAAGCTTATTCCATTACAGAAGTTGACCTTTGATATGGTCTCTAATGAGGCAGAAGCTATCAATTCCATGGACCTCGGTAGGGGATGTGCACTTCTTACAATAGAGCGGCATTCATCACAGCGCTAGCAGCAAAAATGGATAGGGGCTGATCAGCTGGTGGCGAAATAGAGGAATGGAAAGAAACCTTTGATTCAGAATCAGCAACTACAAGGATTTTTGGCTGCCCCTGCTGCTGGCTGTGGTTAGCACTTAAGGCAGTGCATCTTCTGCCTGTCTTAGCTGTGTAATAGAACTTGCCACGGGCCGTATCCCAGAGTCTCTGACCTGGCTTTCAAGGCTAGAGTAACTTAGGTCCTGGATTTTTTTCTCCCTCCCTTCTTGCAACTGAATACTCACACACATATTAAATGTTTGCATGTACTTATCAGGCAATTAAGAGATCAATGTGATGGGAGTGTTTGAAAGACTGACAGATCAGGCCAGCTTCAAATATCAGAACACTAGATTAACATTCCCTAACAATATAGATTGCCAATGGTTAATTATTAGTCTTCATGAATAATTAGCATTACATATGCAAATCGCTTAGCCCTTAAAAATCTTATTCTAAATTAGCTGTGAGCGTACAGCAACCACGAGGTTGGTGCAGGTAGTTAGCTGATTCAGGGTGGCCCAGCTTATGAACTCTTCCCTATCTTTCTTTTGCTTATCGTTCCTGTTGTTCTGCTCGTAGCCCACCTCTCCAAAAGGAGCTCCCATCTGCTTCTGACTGCTTATTTTTTGGGGGGGACCAGGACTTGTTCTGGTTTCACCAGACATCTTGCTTGCTTATTCTGTGTGGTGCATATACACATACACAAAAATATGTATAAGTTTCTTTTCGTTTCACCGTACATCTCTCCTGCATCTCCTGTCCTATACCTTTTTTCCTGCAGATTTTACTATGTACACATGTTTTCCCGTACCCCCATTTGTGCAAGCATACAATTCCCCATTGACCTCTTTGCTGTTACACATGATTCCTGCTCAGATGTGTATGTTTGCTGCTTAGTGGCGTTACAACATCAGGGCATACTTACACACTGTCATCAGATACACTATTTTAGCATGCTTATGTCCAGGTTAATAATATCTTGCTTAATACGCTTATACTTTATAGGTGCAACAGGCCCCTGCAAAATCACGTTCAATGGAACTATTTTATGGTCTTTTCTAATGAAAGTGTCGTTACTGCTAAAACCATAATTAAGGATGATGTTTTTCTCCCTGCTTGTTTTACCCACCCATTTACCCATTTGCTGCTTGTTGAGTAGTCACAGCTTATGGCTAACACCCCTCTGAAGTTACGATGTGGTAACTGTCTGTGAGTGGTCCTTGTCCCTTTTAAAGCAAAATTTAAAAAGGTGTCCTTCACCCCTCATGTTTTAATGGGCTTGCTGTTATGATGAGATGCAAAGAGCCTGGGCGAATGGCTAGCAGCTGAAGTCAGTGGGATATAAAACATATCAAAAACCAGGAATGCTGATTTATGACTGCTTTCTCTTATGTAACCGTAACCACACGATCCCGTTCAGTATTACAAAAGCAGTGTGCCTGCCAGCACCCGTCAACTCCCATGACCAATGTTAGTATCGGAGCACTTCAAGGACTTGCTTTTGCTGCTCACCACAATATCAGATGCTAATACAGACCATATCCCTCCCTCATGGCAGGAAGCAGGGAACCGAGGAGACCAGGGTCTCTCAAGCGTGAAACGTTAATATTTAGTACCTCAAAGCACTGTCAGACTGCTTATGCCATGGGAAGAGGCATCTCTCCTCTTCTGGCCAGTTGTTGAAGCTCAAGTATTGCAAAGGTCAGAAATCACAAAAAAACCCTAGAGGGGACATTTAGTAGTTTTAAATTACCGAAAAACCTAAGTGAAGACTCTAATAATTGTCAAATATTACTGTGCCACCAATTGAGCCTCTCTTGAAGTAGTTAACAAAAGCTCATAAAACAACCTCTTGCCCTGCATACACACACACGCGTGGGTACAGACCCTCTTGAAAAATAGCACCTTGTCTGCAAGAAGGGTAAAACTCAGAGGATGCATCCAGTGCTGCTCCCTGAATCCCAACCAAGATCCCGACCAAGATTTTTTACACTGAGGGTGGTGAAACTCTGGCACAGGTTGCCCAGAGAGGTGGTAGATGCCCCATCCCTGGAAACATTCCAGGTCAGGTTGGACGGGGCTCTGAGCAACCTGATCTAGTTGAAGATGTCCCTGCCCGTGGCAGGGGGGTTGGACTAGATGACCTCTAAAGGTCCCTTCCAGCCCAAACTATTCAATGATTCTGTGATCCCACTCTCCAATGCTTAACACGCTTAATGTATTCAGAGCACTAAGACAAGAGGGGCCCCCATTCCCGGAGCTGGGGGAGAGAGGGAATCCTGTCCGATGAATGCTTTATTGGTCTACATCAGTCTGGGGTGGCAGCGCCGGGGAGGCTGCCCCAGGGTGGGGGCTCCCGGCGGATGGGCTGCAGAGGGGTGGGGGTGGCTGAGATGGAGCCCAAAGCATAAGACTCTCACATGCTGAAAAACAAGAACTTGGATGTGGGAGGCGTTTGCACTGTAACTAATCACAGAGGCATAGAGTTATATTCTACCCATATTATCTCAAATTTAGATCAATACCAGTTTTTAAACTAATAAATTGTGGGGGAAAGGTTGCTTTTTCAATAAAAGACAAAGCAATAAAACCCAACCTATAGCCCTTATCATGATTAATCATGGTCAGTGGGTTGTGCTCATGCTCTAGTTGACCGGAACACGTTTGATTTAGTGCAGCTGTGTGGATTTACATGACTCATGGAGATGTGGCAGTCATTTTTAAATTATCCTTGGTGCTTTGGATTTTAGTTTCATGACCATGTTTGCATAGCATGCCAATCACCTCTTAACATGGCATGCAGGCATTTTATTTCTTATTGTAATATCACATAGTAATATAGAGTATTTTACAGTCAAATTCTTGTTTATGGGTAAAGAGGAAGCACAGCTTTTTGCATTTTTTTAATTGACCACTAGTGAATTGTTTACAGCTGTTGTGTCCCCAATGCCAAGCCTGTGCCCCATCTCTTATCCTCCCGTGTCTGCACTCCTCCCTGCTGCATCCTGCACCTCCTTCTCAGTGTGCCTGCTGTCGTACCGAGCCTGTATTTCTCTACACTGCGTCATTGTGCTGGAGTCATAAATATCCCGTTCTACCTAGAACACCTGCTTGTTACTGCTATCTATATAAAAGTGCAGATCTTCATCACAGACAAACAAAAGTAAAACAGAGATAGACACCTGATCAGTTAGAGAAATTGCCATCACAGCTAAACCAAGTAAAGCAAAAGCAGATCAAGAAGACTTCAGACAAGGCAGACCTGAGTTTGCAAACTCAGGACAAAGCTTATGGCCTATTACCTGCAAAGGCAATACCATATTACACGGCTTGACTCCTACAAATAAGGAACTAATAGCTTTTTTGTTCTGCGGTGTTTACTTATTATTGACCAGGAAGAACTCAGCTGCAAAGCTCGGTAAGATCCATGTTGTCCTGCTCTACTCTGGGTAGGCAGCTGTAGTTGCAATGAACCATGTGGAAAACTTGTACCTGACCTTGAAACAGGTTAACTAGAAAACTTATATTTCCAACTAGATCAGTTTTTAACTTATGAAAATGAATATGTAATCATAAAAAAAGTAATTAAAAAAAAAATCACAGCCAGGGTGTGCATGTAGAAATGAAATTTGAAAAACCAGACCAAACAGCAGTAGTCCTTTCTTAGAAGGCCGGTGTATGAAAGTGTTGTTTAAGTGATTAGTCACTAAATAAGTCACTAAATAAGTGCAAGAACTCCTTTCCTCCAGTACCAACCATCCCAGCATCCTGGCCTTTCAAAACCGCAGTCACATACTCTTTCCTAGAAATGAATGATGGTTGCTTTGCGTAATAAAACATTCAACTTCACAACAACGCTTTATAAAGAAGGAGGTTCATGAATTTTTAAAATTATTTTGTAAATCACTCTGAAAGCTGACAATGAAGGCTAACACCTCTGCTGGCATACAAGTGCCAAGTTATCCTCATATTCAACCTGACACGGGGATTTGTGGGAACCATTCCCCACTGATGTGTCAGAAACCCTCTTCTTTACCTGATGAAAGCATCGCCCCCACACTTAGCGTAGCAAGCCATCCCACACACTGAGAGCTGTTCAGGCACTCAAGGGCAATTCTGCCATGAGGAGATGATTTGAGGGTTACCTGATAGGATGCGCCTGCCTACGAAAGAGGGCTGCGGAGGCACGGGTAGCAAAGCTCATGAGCTACTTCCTGGCAGATTCCCCAAACAAGAAACAGGCAGTTTGAAGTGCATTTGTTTTGCAGTACCCGTGACTGCTTCCCTTCTTGGAAAGAAACTGGCGGGTGACTTAGTTTTTGGCTATAAACATTACCAGAAGTTATAGCAGTGTCCAGATCATTTTTTGTGGAATCGGAGAAATCCCCACTAGACTAGAGCAAATTTCCCACTGTAAGATGACAAACTCCGTAAAGCACTACAGACAGGACTGTACCATGCGGGAGGCAGGGCAATGCTTTTCACATTCCCCTTCTTCCTCTGTACACCAGGGAAGCAGCTGCTCGTTAGGCAGCCTGGTGATGGCTATTCAACAGCGCAGCAAAAGAGGAGGAGGTACACATCAGCAAAGCTGAAAACATTCATGAAGGTGAGCAACAGCACCTGGAGGAAGGTGGGGAACATTCACACATCATCAACTCAATATACATCAACACTTAAAAAAAACATAGTTACTATGGTTGCACCTGTGGAGGGGAAAAAAAAAAAAAAATCCCTGCTAAATTGCAGGAAGTAGTTGTCTGGAGACATCTTTTGCTTTGACTGCACTAGAAAACAAACTGGCCAAATTTTTATTGCATGGTGCTACTTAAATGAGAAACTCCTCCTTCCTCATCACCAGTAGGAAAGTAGCACAAGTGAGAATGGGTTTATTGTGCATCTCTCTCCCAGGGCTGCTGCAGAAAGGGCTAACAGCCTCCTGGCGCTCGCAGCTCTGCACGTTCTGGGTTCAAACCCTGCTGGTGACCCAGATGGAGAAGTTGTTATACAATGTTCTTTAATTGGCAATTTTCTGCTCTGTTCTCTTCTGCATCTGTTATTTATGTATCGCAGCTTTCCTGCATGCTGGTAGACAACAAGGAACTACAGCAGTGGTATCCCCTCATATTTAAAACATTTAGACAGACAAACCCCCAAAATTCACATAACAGAATGGTTCATTACACTCAAAGGAAATTTTGTTGCTTTACGAAACATTTCTCCGAGATGATAAAGTAAGCCCACGTGGCTGCTGCACAACAACTATTGAGCAACAGAGGAAGAACAAAGAATAAACCAAACAGCAAGATGCTTCGGCAAAGATGCTGACCCAATATAGCAGCTTTCAACGTGTAGAGCTGCAACCCCAGCACCACCTTGGAGTTAAGTGCCGATGAGCTTGGTGTTATGCCAACAAAATCATCAAGAAGCTGGATCTCTCCTTGTTATTAAATTGGGCAAGCAAACAAATGAAAGGAATCAAAGCAATAACAGAGAGCAGATAACCCCTGGGCTATCTCGTAAGCAGTGGCTGACAGATGTGGATTACTGAAAAAGTAAAGAGCTTGCCACTTGTATGTAATAAAGCCACAGGGACTTCAACAATACCCTTCTTGTTTTAAAGAAGAGCAAAGGCATATATTGTCAAAACCATAAAGCTTGCCACAGTGAACTGCTGTACTGTTTCTGAAGCTATATAAAGACATCACAGGCTTACGGTTTTGAAAGGAGTGACAGCTATTACATGCTGAAATGTTTCAGTGAGGCACTGCGTGGAGTAACTAAGGATCATGCAGGGAAGCATCATCTATTTGTTCCTTGACAAGAACACCTGGATGACCTCTCTGAACTGGTCAGTTGGACTTACTGGCCTGGACATTTATCACTGCTGCAGGTTTTTGTTTTTAAAGCAAGCTCTAGGAAAGCACTATTTTAGTTTCATAAAAAACCCAGAGGAAGAAAAAATGTTGTCTTGCTTGTTTTCCATTCTTGTGCTGACCAGGTATAATTTGTCACCTGAGGATGCAAGCTGCCATTTGAACTAGAGCTTGTCCGAATTTTGGCAAAAATACTAGTAGAGCTGTAAAAGCTCCACCTGTCACCACTTTCACTGCCTAGTCAGCTTACAACGTTGAAGAAGCGTTAAAGGTCTCTGAAGAGCTCCTGCCTTTGATGTTCTTGTAACAGTCTTTAAGCCTTTCCCTGTCAACTTCAAACATACACCGTACTCTTTTAAGACTGAGATATTCCCGTCTTATTTAACCCCTCGTTTCAGTTTGTAACTACTGTTTTTCAGTCTGTGAAAAAATAAATGTGATGGGTATTGAATAGCAGCATAACAGGTGACTTTTTTCGTACAACACATATGCAGTCATTTGATACACACACATAATTGATGCAACACAGAGAAAACGTACCTGATTAACAATATGGTCCTCTGTTCATCTATTTCCATTAAATGTACCTCTAAAAGCTTCAATAAAAATGTGAGAATATTATCTTTAACAACCTGACACATCTTAAATTTTCCATATGCCACAGAGCAGATTTCTCTCTGTCCCTTCCAAGTATCGCTGTTCAACCTTTCACTTCATAACCCATCGGTGTTATTCCCACTGGGAATTTTCAACAGGGCCGATTCCCAACGACGTGATGTATGAAACTTGATTCTAACCCTGAAAAATCCCATGATGTCCAACTTAATATTTCCCGGTTGACAGTATTGTATCTTCTGCTGTGGTGATTTTGCAGGACATATTAAACCACAACAATATAATGTGTAGCTCCAAAGTTTCCAAGATTTTCTTTTACATGATGTAAATCATAATCCCACAGCTACATATAAGGTCCTACTGCATCACATTGAAGAACATGGAAAATACGTATTTAACTGTCTAATTATTTCAGAAATACGCTTCTGTTGTATCAGTGTACCTATGGCTTAAGGCATTTCTTTGCACTTATTTGGGATTACAGCCCATAAAGGATTGCCATAACGGGTCAGTCTGTCAAAGCTGACTTTGTGCCTTTGTTGGTGGCCTGTAGTGGGTGTTCAGAGAAAGACAACAAAGCAGGTCTTCACCTATGTGTATTCCCTTTCTCGCCATAGTTAAGTATTATCAGTATCCAACCATTCAAAATCCAGACCAACGCAACCTTTAAACAAAATCGTAATGATTTATAGATTATGTCAACATGCATTATTTCAACTCCCTCATGTATCATCTTCCTCTTTTTCATGTATGTCATGCCTAATAAAAACATGAGATGCCATTTCTGCATTGGAAAATGAACAAACAGCAATTCAGTTCTAATAAAATTGACCAGAACAGGATCTGCTTAATAAGAAGCTGAAGGTTAAGAATTAAAACATTACTAAGTAGAAATCGAAGAACAGTATTCTCCTATATATATATATATATATTTTTTCATGAAGATTTTTCAAAATATGACTTTTTTTTTTTGTTCT
>NW_009219461.1:0-4760 GCF_000690835.1 Fulmarus glacialis
CTTTTCGGACAACAATCCCAGCCGAAACCAGGACACAAGATTATGATTTGGAGACCAAGATGGGTTGCAGAAGGGATGGGATGAGTCCCTGAGCTAGCAAATCTTTATTCAGTCAAGCAAATTTATTATAGAAAATAAACCAATGAGCTTTTACTTGGCTTGGTTATTTCCCTCCCTTCCCTGCAGTGTTGAGTTCATAGAATCATAGAATCACAGAATCATTTAGGTTGGAAAAGACCTTAAATATCATCGATTGGTTCACTAGATGTTGACTTCCCTTACCTGCAGGGACATCATTGCTGCTCTGGGAAGGTCAGGCAGAAAGTTGTGTCCCTTCCTGCTATGCAGCTGCTAGTAGTTACCAGTCTTGAGTGTCACCAGCCAAGGTCAGGCATTTGTCTCCATGCTTCTCTCCCATCTCCAGGATCTTCCCCCACTTCTGAGAGCTTTCCTCCAGCTAGGATCTTCCCCTTCTTCCTTCTGGACCCCTTTCTTTTTTCCATGGCCACCTCTTCATTTCAGAAACCCTTATTTTTTGCAACACTTTCTTTTTTCTGGAACATCAAGTCCCTGGTTTTCCCAATCGAGATACACTGTGTGCAGAAACAAATGTGTGATCAGCTTTGTAATTTCTGTTTTTGTCTCCTGTCTCTTTATAAAATGGAGGATTCAGAGTATGGCACTTCTGTTTAGTCCAGGTGTTTTCAAAATTCATAGCCAGCCCATATCAGGGGCAGATAACAGTATCAGACTTCCACTTGAGAGTTCAAAAGTTCAGTTTTGCACATTTACGCACAAACACAGAAACATCCAGTTAGATGCCACATGTTAACACTCACAATTAAAGCTTTTTTTTCTTTTCTTTTTTTTTTCACCTGCGACACATGGGAAAGGGTCTTTACCCACTAAGCATTTTACCTCTCAATAAATAGACTTCCGGGGGGAAGGGAAAAATCCTTTCCCTTTACATCTTAGATGTGAAGTGTTCATCCAAAAAATGTCAAGCTGGCCTCAGGGACAGAGAGCAGTCTCTTGATCATTCTGTTTTCTGGCTTTGCAAAGCCCGCCAGCCCCAGATACAAGTTCCTGCTAAACCAGGTGGAGTGGGGAATTTGACCAGAATTTTATCTGCATGTATTAAGCTACTGATTAATTCTTTACATGAGGACACATTTTTCATCTGTCTTTTTCCTGAAATCCTGAAGAAGCAACCTGAAGGTTGTTTCCTGAATAGACTCTGAAAATGCCTATCATTTCCAATTATGTCTATGGGAGAGTTTATCTGTAGAGATCACTGGTCTAAGAATCAGCTTGGGCTCAGTTTAGGTCACAAGTACTTTTGAATTTCTGGAACACTTATAGAAGCATATTTCTACGCAGAAGTCTTTCAGGTTTAGAAAGAGCAAGTTTTCGAAAAGTTCTTCACTACATAAATATTTTATCAGGGTGCCTGAATCTGTACACAGGCCCAGGCTTTAACTTAAAGAGACAAACAACAACAACAACAACAAAAAATCATTGCTCTTCCTACTTTATTTTTATAAATTGATTCACTACTGAATTGATTCACTAACTGCATCAGCCAGGGGATCCAGCCAAAATTCTCATGCGACATCTTTCTTTGCAGCTGCACTAATTGAATGGCAGAAAACATTTCAAAGACAGTTCTGTAGCTGTTAAAAATAATACAATATTCTAATGCAAGACACTACAGTCCATTGCATGTTATATCTGATTCCAACACAGAGTAACAGTGCATAAAACATCTTAAAAATAATAGGAAAAATTGTAATCAACACCAAGCTGCCATCTTGCTGTTAACATGGCATTAGAGTGCTTAATAGAATGTCTACAGAAAGAGGGAATTCACCTTACCATCTGCACATTTGTTAGGTTTAAAGCTTTTTTTATGGGAATGATGGAGTGATTTACGCCATGGTGAACTAATTAATGGCATGATCAGGTTTCAAATAAGTCAAAATCTTCAAAAGAAAGTATAAATATTTAAGCGGATTAAAACTTCATCTGCCACACTTCGCTTATTTTTTTTACTTTTTGGGGTTTGGGGTTCTTTTTGAGGTTTTTTTTAAATACTTTTGGTTTTACCAGAGACTATTATACTGGAGGGTTTGGGAAAGGCTTTAGGAAGTGAAATGCTGAGACCAAGTGACTATTCTTCTTTGTTCTGGGAAGTTGTTTGGGTTTTGTTTTGTTTTGTTTTGTTTTGCTTTGCTTTGTTTTGCTTTGTTTTGGTGGGGGGGGAATGTTACTGCAGCTATTTTAATGAAAAATTTAATTCATATTCCCCCCACATAGTCTGATAAGAATTTCCTAACTGAGGTAGGTCATGTAACTGTTTAATTTCTTCACTGTTTACTGTGTGTGCTTTTTATGTTGTGTTCTAATCAAAGCATATGGCTGAGCAGCAAAAAAAGGGAACCACCTGTTTACCTTATTCTTGGATAGTTCTTTCTGAATTAAATGAAAGTGCATAGCAGGAACAAGGGATTGTTATTTTTCTGAAGCCAAATGATCATGAGTAGTTTGGAGAAATCTTCTGGAAAGTCAGATGAGATGAAGGTATTGTGAAATCACACAAATAAAGACTGAGAGACTGCTGAGAGAAGCAGAGAGCAGATAGGAGCCAGTTCTTTCAGGTGACCAAAAAAAAAAAGAAAGGAAATCTTCCTGGGGGATGAGAAGGGACTTTGTTGTAGTACAGCAAGACCCTGACAGTTTCTGGACTCAGACCTAAACAAAAAGGAGAGCCTTATCCAGGAAGGACAAAGAAAGAAAAATGATAGATTTGTTTTCAGTTTCTTTTATTTCAGTCTGTTCCATAAATACAGTTTTATTCTGTTTCAAACACATTAATCTTAATGTGTTTTCTAATAATACATCTAGGTAGGGTTTTTAAGGATGATAACACACAAAAGGGAAAATGTTACAAAAATCTACTGAAAGAAAGAGATATATTACTGCTACTAGATATACAGTTGTTCAGTTGGTGATTTGTTTTTGGTAGAATTTCTCTGCTAGGTGTGGTCTAGTTCCATATTAGCAGATTTCTGTTCGATAGGAAAAAAAAAAAAAAAGTACAAAGAAGTGTCTAAATGTTACTTTACATACCTGCCAGATTTCCTACCTTTAAATATAATCTCCTATTTTACCTAGCTTAAGTATAAAAGCACAATTAATCTTCCTTTGTAACATTAGTAAAAACTTATCTACAGGATGGAAAAATATTAAATACATTTTAAAAAGAAAACGTGTGCTAACTGAATTCCTGTCATAATTTCAATATTTTTGGTCTCATTGCAAATTGTTTTGCATTTCTCACAATACTGTATTTGACATGAAGTCAAATACTTCTACTAATATGGGCAAAAGGAAGCATATTTAAAAGAGATGATGAGGAAACATTTAATGAGGACACTTTGAATAATTCCTAGCTGATGTAAATTGTAGACAAAACTGATTATAAACTGAGGCCTTCTGCCTGCTATTTGAAGTGCCAAACAAGCAATCTGAATAGCTTTAGAGCTTGTCTATGAGGTACTAAGGGTGATATTCACTAGGTCACCTATTTTTTTTTTTTTTTCTCTGCATAATGCTTCAATGGACTTATTGATAAGGCAGTTCTTAGGGAATTCTGAAATTCCTGTGTTTACTATAATTTGATAATATGTGTCTATTTTCCTTAGTATACAATTACATTATGGTAATTTAAATACTCCAAACTAGACTATGGCAATGAGCTCTTAAGGGAGTTAAACTTAAATCAGCCTGGTAACTGAAGCTAGTAAAGAACACAGCAGCCTGCTGTGTATATCTGTTGACATATTGTTTTGACATTACATGATACCTTTATGCTCCTTAGTTTGCTCTTCAAGCTATTGGTACTACTGATTTTGCCTAAGCAGCTCAAGACCCAGACTTTTGCCATCCACCCTCCAGATGGGGCTACTCATAGTAAAATTTTAAAGAGTTTTGTTCCTCTTCAGTAGTTCCAAAACACATTGAATCTGTTGAACTTCAGGGTTCCCTGTTCAAAAGTTTAAATGGAGGTCTTTCTGAACTTACTTAGCCTTTCGCCTTTCTTTCTTCATTTTCCTCTAAGAAGGGGCTTGATTCAATTGCTGAACAGTGTTGACCCACAGCACTCGATTCATTGCTGGCACACTGATGTGCAGAGCTGTTAGAGATATGCTGGGATAAATAAGACATCTTCAGAGGGCTGATGGATATGACGCAGGACCTGTGGAATACCTCTTCTGTTGGTGTAACCAGCTATCAACCACGATCACCTTTGACATCTTAAATGGCACTGCACATCCTTCTGTGCTTTCTTCATGGCTATATTTTATTTTTCTTTCTGCTGCTCTGTGATACTTAGGACATGTAAATGCTTTGTTTTTCTCCACTCATGGACACCAAATTGCAAGAAATCCCTAACATTTCACAAACCAGATCTACTTTTTAGTAGAGTGAAATATCTTCCTTTTTTCAGAATTCTCAGTATCAACCAGTTTTCCCTGAATGGTGTTCTAATCTTCCACCACATTGCCAATGTCCTTCAGTTTTGTGGCATTTGCACCTTTTGTCAAGGTCTGCAAGCACAAGCACCATGACTGGTCCTTCTGGTATGCCTTTCCTCTTGCTATGTTTCTTTTTTCTGGGCTGGTCCTTACATACTTTGTGCATGTTTGCGCTTATCCTTGTTTTCTTTACTGAGAATCATAGAATCATAAAATCATAGA
>NW_009219462.1:0-6956 GCF_000690835.1 Fulmarus glacialis
TGCCTGCCGGGTTAAACCACAACAAATGGCTTGCTTAGACCCATGTACTGCCAGAAGACGATTGCATCACTTTGAAGCATGTGTAATTCTTGCCCAGCCAAGCTGCCGAGGGAGGCAGAGCCATCAGCACAGTGGCTGAAGCCAGGCTAATCAGTCACTTAGATCAAGTCCTTCTCAAGACCTTCTTAATTAGCTCCCTCTCTGATTGAGATTGTAGAGGAAACAAATCACTGATGTTTTGAAATGTGATGGTTGTTGTCTTAATACTGCACAGTCAGGCTGTGGTTTCAGGAAGCTGTGCTGCAGTTCTGTCTATTAATGAGGGAGTGCAGGGTGGTGAGGCATTTGAGGTGGAAACGAGCTTAGGCTCTAAAGATAGCCAGTGCCCCACCATGTGCTATGACACCTTCTCAGCAGATTTCCTATTTTCTGTTTGTCTCTGCTCTCGTTGTTAATAATGTTTGCCTCGTGAGGAATGTGGCTGGCAGATTAAATGGACTGTTTGCCACTGGCAGTGCTGCACCCAGAATATGACATCCACTTTTGGGCCCCTCCCCAATTCAAGAAGGATGTTGAGATGCTGGAGAGGACACAGTGACAGGCTACCAAGATGTTCAGTGACCCAAAGCATATAACCGAAAAGGACACTTTGGGGGATCTGGCCTTATTTAGTCTGGTGACAACAGGGGTAACTGGGAATCTAAGAGCAGTCTACAACTACTTGAAGGGGACTTACAAAGAAAGTGAATCCTAACTCTCCCTCCAGTAGTGACAAATGATGGACACGTTGAAGGCCAGGAGTCTTACAGAGGCCACTAGGAAAAAACATCTCTGCTGGGAGGGTAGTACGCACTGGGACAGGTCACCCAGAGAGGCTCTGAGCCCTCCATCCCCAGAGGTATTGAAGCCTTAGCTAGCCAAAACCACGGCCAACGTAGTCTTTGTGACCTTCAGCAGCAGGGTGGCCCAGCTGACCTCCAGGGCCCCTTCCAACAACATGGTCGTGACGGTGAGCAGTTATTTTCTAAACGTATGCACTTCCTAAGTGTAATTTATAGTGCTGATTTCCTCACCCAAGTTTGTCTTCAAAGGCCAGCTTCCTGGCCCCAGTGAAAACCATGGATGAGACCACGCAGGTTTGGGGACTGCTGGAAGTGTTTAACTCAAAGCCATTGTTAGCGAATTCACATGAAGGTGGGCAAGCCCGTGGCTCATCAGAGAGCTGGAGTTTATGTCATTTGACTGACTCTAAAACACCTTTGCATGAGGTGGGACGATGTTCCTGAGCATGCGACAGGTCTTAAATTGACAGCCCTCATCCTTGCTGGCTGGGAACTTGGGAAGGAAGGGAGCAAGAGGGATGTTGTCAGATGAATTTATCTTTCCTGCTCCGTAGCAGTGGATAATTTTGAGTCTTCTGCTTGTCCTGCCACAATAACCCTTGTGAGAAAGCAAAGCTATGCAGACAAAAATCCCACCCTCAGCCCTTAAAGCATGAGCCAGAAATAACGCACACAGAGAGGAATTTTCTTTCTTCAATTTAATTGAAGTTACTTAGAAAAATAATCAGGCTTGAATGGCTTTTTTAAGGAAAGATTCATGAGCAGTTCACACTTGTGTTGGCAATGTATAATTTAGCTTTTTTCTTTATTAACAGTATATTTAGGTATGAGGAGATACTTTTCTACAACAAGCCTTCTACTGCATACAAATAGGTTAAAAAAAAATCCAACCCCACATCGATGTTAAATTATTCGTACACATTGTATTGTGCATGCATGTAAGAAAATAACACTCTCTGTAACAAGAGTAATAGTAAGGACAGTCCCTTTTTGTACCTGAAAAGTGCAGCAGACTACAGTGAAACCCTAAAACATCTGGGGTCAACTTACTTCTAAAAGCACTTCTGCTTGTGGATAATTTATTTCACTTGCCTTACGCAGCGCATGGTTCAGGCAGGTTGCACGTTTCTGTGATAATAGACACGGTTTGTGAAGAGGCTGAAGCATGGACCAAGTCAGGTTTGGGGGGACCTCCCACCGCCCAGGAGTCACCACTGTGTTCAGATGGGCCAAATCCAGCCTGGGCTCCAGGTTAGGGTGCTTGGGGCCACCGGGGGGGGAACGAGCCCCCAGCTGTGGGTATCACGCCGGCTAAGGAGCCGCGGGCGCTGCTGGGCTCAGCGCTGGCCGGGCCAAATGACGGAGATGGGAATCACCGTTCCTCAAGCCCAGCGGCTTTGAGGGGGCTGGGAGCAGAGGTGGGGAGCGGGACCTTCCCCGCTGGCTCCTCTCTGCGCTCACCGCTGCTCAGCTAATACGCACCCTCCTAAAACAGCAGCTCCCCGGGTGGCCCTCGCGGGAACATCTGTACTTTGAATTTTGCTGTGGCTGCAGTTTTGCCTGTTTGTCTCCCGGGAGCGGCTGCGCCCGCAGCGAACATGAAGCTGGGAGGGAGGCAGGGCTCGGGAGCAGACCAGCCCCTCCGTTCCTCTGGCTGGGAAACCCAGTGAAGAGATGGGCTAAAACCAGCCCGGTTCCCCGGCTGCCCCCGCACTGCAGGTGCTGGCTGCCAGCTCGCTGGGATGAGGAGGAACGACCCGGAACATCCTCCTGTGTGGGGGCAGCGGAAAGAGGCGTTTTTGGGCTCGGTCAAAACACCACACCCAGGAGACCAAAAAAAAAAAGGCTATTCCTTAACATTTGTGGTTCTCCTCTGTCTTGGGGAGGGCTTCGTGCTCAACGTGCAGGACACGATCATACCCAGCATGTCAGCTGTTCATTTTAAACACAGACCTATAGCCCTTTCACAGCACCCCAAAACAGACATAACACCCCCTAAATGGACAGTTTGTAGCAGTTTGGGATCAAGGTTTTTAAAAAGCAAGTGACTTAAGACCACATAAAAGCCATCTCAGCGCTGAGCATCCACCCGTAGGGCAGCCCTCTGTGGGGAGGCAGAATTTGGGTAATCAAACCCAAAGCTGCTGCTAAAAATCCCGGCTCGAGCAGCACTCACCGCTCAGACTTCCTGAACGTGTTTTTCTTCTAAAGCTTTTCTTTTTTCTTTTTTTCTCTTTTCTTTTCTTTTTTCAGTGATACAGCTGTCAAAGAGGGTTTTTGTGTCTCCAGAGCAGTGAAACTAAAGACAGTATTTCAGAACAGACAAAAACGTGGTGATGACAGAGAAAAGTACAAAAAGAAAGGGGGAAGCACATCCCATTTTTTAAATATTTACTTTCTGAAGCAACTTTTTTCTTAAATGAAAAAATTCACATCACAATCTGTTGGAGGGATTAACAGCTAACTGAAGAGAAAATTGGACCAAAACATGAGCACTGTTGGATACAAGACCAAACAAACACACAAATAGCTTGCAGGAAACATGGGAGGGGGAGAGGGGAAATCTACCCTCAGACAGGTTCATTTTTTTTTAACAAACATATAACCATTGAACTACGAACAAAAGAAAGCCAGGGCACACTGTGATAGGCACTTGCAACAGCTCTGCATACTCTAAATGAGACAAAACTGCTTTCAAGTAAAACACACCAGCCAGCGATCAGCAGCCACTCAGGAATTCTGAGCTGTCAGGCGCAGACGGCCGGCTCTTCGCTAGCCGCTGGGTCAGCGCTCCGGGTTGTCAATAGGACCTGGGTTATGAAAACTGCGGCTGTTCCAGAAATGGATGAGAGATTTATTTGTAGGGTATGATAAAAAAAATAATGACCTGAATCCTGGCTAAGAACAAATCCAATTTTGAAAGGACTTCAGCTGCTGTTTGTTATCTTAATTTGTTCTTCGCTGAGATTTATTCAGCGACTTATTTTTATAAAATAAGACAGAACTTATTTTTCTTCTTTAACCACATACATGTCCTGGAGACTAATGTAATTCAGAGGGTATTATCGGCTACTGTACAAGACGACATTTTCAGGATCTGGCTCTGATACTGTTAAAACAGCTCTGCCTTCAGCTGAGTTTATTTAATTCTTCACTAATTTTTTGAAGAGTTGGGTTTGCTCGTAAGATTGACAGGCAGGCAAGTCAAAACCCCATTTTAACAATCGTTCAACTTTAAACCAGATTTTAGGTTCCCGCGAGTGCCTCCACTTAAGCCTCTGCCTCCTCCTGCCCATCAGCGGGCTGCCGGCGCTGCCGCCCCGGGACGGGACAGCTGGAAGTGGCCACACAGCATTCCCCGGGCAGGCGCCTGCCGCCCGCTTGGCCGAACGCCTCACCTGCACCAAATTGCAGCAACATTTGGAGAAGCCTCTACTTCTGCCCACTGAGCTTGCCAATAGATCCACACCGAAATCTCATTTTTCATTATTTATTTGCCGCGAAGAGATTACTACTTGCTTGCCCAAAACAATCACTCGGTGTGCTATGCCTGGTACAATCTGCCGTCCCAACAAGCTGTCATACACCAAACAACTGCTACTGAGATGATCACCTTAAATAAAAAAGCCATGGTCTCACACTAGAGCTGACTTAGATGAAATACTAACCCACTAGAAATTAGAAACATCCCTGTCAATGGTACTTAGGCATCAACCAAAAAAAGACGACTTCCCCTTCCCCCTAGGAAAAGCATGTAGGAAGATGAGAGACCTTTTTTATTGCCTCGCATGCTTAGAGATCAACACCAAGATGACTTTCTAACTTTTCAAATTACATGCCAACATCCTTTATAGCAACATACCATGACCGGTGGTTTTTCCGCCCATTTTGGTTGCCCATCTTAAGATCAATCAGGGAGGCATGACCTGCAGAGGATGGAGCTCCCCGCACCCCCATCCTGGATATGAATTAAGTCAAGGCCAATTGCTCTGGGCATTCAAGAATCTCTACAGTCGCTTTCAAAATGCTGATTTTTTTCTGATGGACCATCCGCAAATCCACATTCATTTGGGCTGGCAGGCTTTAAATTAAGAGACAATGGGACTGGTCATATTCTTGATAAAATCATTAAGTCCAGACTTATAAAAAGTTCATGGTTTCTCTTCCCAAGGAATACATTCACATTTCCTTCAGTCATGGGTTTTAGATATCATGACTCTTATCAAAATATGTTTTACTTTTCCCTTTCAGGGCTAGAAAGATAGATTTTTTTTTTAGGACGCTTAAGTGCACTATCACTTTCTGAAGAAATTATTTCCACCACTCTTCTCAAAGCGTGTGGTATCAAGAACCATTCCCGTATTTACCTGCATCTACGGCTAATGGAAGAATATTATTACCCAGAGACAAGCTCAACTAAGGAAAGCACAAAACCAGACTCCTTTTGTCCAAATGTTATCTTATCTCTGCTGCTGAAGTGACACCTACCAAGAGACCATGTTTTAAATAAGTATAAATAACATTAATTAGAATTGGAGGAATGCAAGATCAATGAAATTCACCAGAACACAATTAACATTTTTTTAAACAGTGTAGCAGTATTATTCATTTCTACAGCTAGATCGTCACAATCCTGTTACCCTGCAAAGAGAGCTGTCCTTTCTTACAGTTGATTTAAATAATTTTGACTGTGCTGCTCGCAGCATCATTCAAAAAAAGAAAATATTAATTTACAAAATAACCCATTCTCCATATTTATTATGACAAATAAAAATCTTAAATAAAACAGGCTTTCTCTCCCCTCTCTCCCCCCGACCCATCCCTCATTCCAATTTCAGGTAGCTTGGCACTGAGTAATTGAACATTAAAAAATCAAGTTTGTAGACTTCATACAGCTGCGTTTGGTGCTCGGAGCTGATGTTCTGGAAGAACTCTGTGGTCATTTCGTCAGTAGTTCTCGTAGACTTTGCATAGGTGGGGAACTTCAGGTAGTTGCCTACTCCCGCCAGCTGGAGAATGTAATTCGAATCCTCTTCGAGCGTTTCGTATTTTCCTACGAGGTCGTAGTGGATGTGGCAAGGGTGGCAGAGGGAGTACACAGTCTGCCAGTGCTCATTGAAGGGCTCTTCTCTTTGGGTGTGCGGGTCGATGAGATACGCCACAAACTCTTCAAATTTCACGTCATCGCCTTTGCGCAGAGCTTCCTGGGTTGCGTTTTTCCTCTGGCGCCTCACGATTTTGGTGCCGTATCGCTTGTGGAAGGAAGTGTTGTACTTCTGGGTGAACTTGTTCCTGTAGGCCGACACCAGTCTCTCGAAAGGCTCGCGAACAAAGAGGAACTTCATGTAGTTTTTCAAGCGGTGGTTGATCTCTGGGATGCTGTACTGGTTGAGGGTCTTCAGGTTCGAAGACACATGGGCTTCGTTGGCTGGGATTTCCATCGGATCGCTGTACTTGCCTCTTCCTGTCAAAACCATCATGACTCTCTTCCAGTTTGTGCAGGCCACTTTGGGAACATAGCAATAGATCATTTCATGATCTTCATCCACGACCAGGTGTTTGAGATCGTTGGGTGTCAGCACACGGCGCTTCCTGCTAGATACACTGTTTGCTCGGCACGTGTCTGTCACTTGGTCTCGTCTAATCTGATGAAGAATTGCTGTGTTGGACAACTGCAAAGAAAGCACAGGCACCAGTAAGTCAAGCGGCTAGGAAACTCTTACTGCCTTTTTGCTTATTATACAAATTCATAGAAAAGTAGACCACTGCCTGTATAGAACAGTTCATTATGTTGCTGAGTAAAATTGTTCCTGGGCTTCAAGATAAACTCTTTTTGTCTCCAAACTTCTTGACACGTGCTGCTTAAATGCCGTTCACAAAGAAGTGTCCAGGGCTTTGCTCTGAAGCCAACATGAAGGAGCACAAGCGCTCACACAGCCTGGTGGCAGCCTCATCCTGAGATGCGGCCACTGCTTTTCTTAGTCCTGGAAAACATCTTCCCTCCACTCTGCAGTCCATCCCATGGCTACAGCAGTGCTGGACCCTGCCTGACCTTTTGTTGTTGAGGTGGGGTAGGAAGATACCTGTTGCGATTTAACCCGGCAGGCAGCCAAA
>NW_009219463.1:0-21247 GCF_000690835.1 Fulmarus glacialis
GGCCTGGGGGCGGGGGGGAAAGCGATCTTAATTTTCTCAGCACCTTCCCCCATCCGTGCTGTCTGCCATTCTTCAGTACTGTCTTCCCGTCTTGTGCTGGGTTTTTTTTAGCCTTTAGAAAGCTGGATAAAGAGCTATCTGCTTCTTATGCTATAGGCAGTGAGGCAAAATGCAGTAATTCCCCCAGAGAGCCTCGCTCTGTGGATGCTCTTAGGATCAGCAGTTCAAAAGGTTGCCTTCCGAGGTGGTAGGCGCCACATGATGCTTAGAAAAATACTTGTCATTCTGTTTCTTGTGCAGATGGAGGATCTTGTTCCATTGCAACCTGCTGCCACTAAGCAGTCCTAATGAGTTCTCTGCTCCCTTTTCAGGTATGGCCTCACAGCTGCAGGTGTTCTCCCCTCCGTCAGTATCCTCGAGTGCCTTCTGCAGTGCCAAGAAACTGAAAGTGGAGCCCTCTGTCTGGGATGTTTCAGGACAGAGCAGTAGTGACAAGTATTATACCCACAGCAAAAACCTCCCAGCAGCTCAAGGGCAAGCAAGCTCCTCTCATCAGGTAGCCAATTTCAGCATCCCTGCTTACGATCAGAACCTCCTTCTCCCTGCTCCTTCGGTTGAGCACATTGTAGTTACAGCAGCCGACAGCACAGGCAGCAGTGCAACAGCGTCCTTCCAGAACAGCCAAACCCTGACACATAGGAGCAACGTTTCTTTACTGGAACCATACCAAAAATGTGGATTAAAAAGGAAAAGTGAAGAGGTCGACAGCAACGGTAGTGTGCAGATAATTGAGGAACATCCACCTCTCATGCTGCAAAACAGACCTGCGGTGGGTGCTGCGGCCACGACCACCACGGTAACCACTAAAAGCAGCAGTTCCAGTGGTGAAGGGGATTATCAGCTGGTCCAGCATGAGATCCTGTGCTCTATGACAAATAGCTACGAGGTCTTGGAATTCCTGGGCCGAGGGACGTTTGGGCAGGTGGCAAAATGCTGGAAACGTAGCACGAAGGAGATTGTAGCCATCAAAATCCTGAAGAACCATCCTTCCTATGCTAGGCAGGGCCAGATAGAGGTGAGCATCCTCTCTCGCTTGAGCAGTGAGAATGCTGACGAATATAACTTTGTTCGCTCCTATGAGTGCTTTCAACACAAGAATCATACATGCCTTGTATTTGAGATGCTAGAACAGAACTTATATGATTTCTTAAAGCAAAATAAGTTCAGTCCATTGCCCCTGAAATACATCCGGCCAATTCTGCAGCAAGTGGCTACTGCGTTGATGAAGTTAAAGAGCTTGGGTCTGATACACGCTGATTTGAAACCAGAAAACATCATGCTGGTGGATCCTGCGCGCCAGCCGTACAGAGTGAAGGTGATAGACTTCGGTTCAGCCAGCCACGTGTCTAAAGCAGTGTGCTCCACTTACTTGCAGTCGCGATATTACAGGTAAGTACTGACAAAATGCTCAGTTTCATATGCTGCGCGAAAGAAAAGAAAGCTGATCCTGATGGGGTGCTAGGAGTTTGCTTCTACAAATACTTAACTCTTCTGCCATTAGGTCTAATCCCAGTTGAGGGGGGAGGAGGAAGCGATCAGCCTGTCCACGGTTCTGCACATTTCCTGGAGATTTCTTCTGAAATTTGTATGTAAATAAATAGAATTTCTGCTTTGCAAGTGTGACATAATATGCAGTTCCATACCTTCCTTCTACCCCAGATTAGTGCAGTAAGTTGATTTTACCTTGTCGCTAGTTTGTAATGATGTGTGAAGTAGCAAACTGGGGAAGCAGTATGCTACTAATAAGTAGTGCGTTTTGGATTATTTGCTGTGATCTGAAACTAGTCCATTAACCATGGTCATTTAGAAGGGAGAGAAGTCAAAGGGATACCAATTTCTTTTTATCCTGTTTCTTCTGGTTCCATCTTTGTCTGAACCCCCTTCGTGAGCACATGGCTTCCTGTATCAACCCTTGGTAAGTCACGCTTTCACGAGACCTGTAGCTCTTTTAAAACGGGGATGAGCTAGATCTCTGCTTCCCTTAGCAAAATGTAGAAATGGCTTCTACCCTACTCCTGTCTAAAAATTAAAAATAGACAATGGGCAAAAATGTTAAAACTCAGAAACTGTGTAGCTAAAGCAAGCTGTGCTTTTTCTTTCAATTATTCCTCTAGCTTGGTTCTGTTAATAGTGTGTATTTCAATATAAGTAGCAGTAGACTTCAATAAGTGGATGCAGAAAGAACTTCCGGCATCAAAGGGACATGAAAAAGTCTGTGCTGTGTGTCAGGGTTGCTTTCAGTGGAACGTGAGCTCACTTGACGCAAAACTTAACTAGTATCTAGTCCTTCCAGCTGGGACGAGACAGAGGACTCGAGACACTCCACCCCACCCTGTGTCTCTGCCCTATTTGATGTCTTTCCCGTCCTCCTAGCTTCAGTTTAAAGCCCTGGCTTGTTGTAGGCTTGTTCTGTTCATTCCTCATACTCCCTGTATCCTTGCCCCGCTTTGTTTTGGTTTGGTTTTTTTCTCCCTCTAACACCGAGTACCCGCTTTCTGTGCTGTTTCTTTCATGTGATATAGACTTTTCTTAATCCACTCCTCATGATCTTCACTCAGCTTGTTGGCACCAATCTTTCTAATTCTAAACTATTGATTGTTATTTTTTGTAATGCAGTTGTCTTTTATGCACCATAGCTTTGTTAAAATGCTCGCTGTCTAAAAAGCATTATTAATTTTGTTGTTGTTGCATTGAAAGAGGTGACTGCTGATCAAGAATCTGCTCTATCTGACTTGCTACACATGTGAGCAAAGCAGTTTGAGGAGGCATATAGTGCTTTCCAGTTTCTGATATCACACAAACCAGATTTGGCTGCGGCAAAAGCAGCAAGGGATGATAAGTATCTTAAAGGGGCTGCTGGGAAGGAAGCTGTCTGCTTCATCTTTGTGTGCGGCACTGAACTCCAAGCCACTTCCGCCTCCCTGACGAGGGGTGACTGATGCTGCCAGAAAGGCAAATAACCTGAGATTAGATGGCGTTTAAGACTGTCTGCTTGACTAAAGTCAAGAATGCTGTGATGTGGAAATCTAATATTTAGTGATATGTAATTAGTTTAATGGTGATGATTACTAAAATCCATAATCTAGGAACTTGTGGTGATGATGTAGAAACCAGCTTGTTGTTGGAGAACTGGGTTGCTTTAATCATGTTCACATTAAATTAGTGTTCAGATGAGTTCTAAGTTGGAAATTTTTTCAATGCTGTGTTTAATAAAACAGTATAGACCAATTCTTCATTTGGTTCTCTGTCAGCTATTAAAAACAAACTTCTCATTCTGTGTTCACTTTTTTGTGTTTTTAATACCTGTTACTGGCACTTGTGTAACCTCTGTCTCCTGTAGAGAGATCTAAACTAGCCAAACTTGGGTACTGTAAGGTGAATTTTCTGATATGTATACCCTGAAGGAAAAAACCTTCCTTCATTAATTATGCTCAGTGCTGCTGGAGGTCATCTTGTCCAACAGCCCTGCTCACTCCAGGTTCTGATTGTACTTCTGACAGTTGGACAACTCGCATCGGTCTCGATGACACTGCTGGAGCCATACATGCAGTTGGGATGTCGTATTGGGTTTGTCAGGGCAAGCGTGTTAAGGCTGAGGCAGGTTCCCTCTCTCCACAGGCAGTACTGCTGCCTCTGCAGTGTAACCCCGGTCAAGAAGGGCAGTTTTACTGCCATGACATGGTTGACTTAAAGTGTGAGTAGGAGTGCCCATGAAGAATTCTTTGGCTCTGAAGCCAGGCATGGACTAGGAGTAGACTAACTCTGGCAGTCATGCTTCTATGCAGTGACTAGTTTCTGTGGCAGTCCTGAGATCTATTAGCAGTAATTCCTGACCTGAAAACCAGAGTATATGCTTGTTACATCAGGTATAGAAGGGTATGAATGCTTTTGTTCTCCCTGGGGAGGATAAACAATAGAAGGAAGCAGACAGCTTGCAGAAATGAAAAAGCCCTGGGAAGACTGATCTCCCTGCTGTTCAGAGAGTGAGGTTTACTCGTGTCCCATGTTACATGTAGGTACAGCCATCATGTGAGTCTTACTCTGATCCCTACCTCCTGATGTTTCCTGTGGGTCAGTGTAGAGGCACCTAGCAAACTGAAGATGCTAAGGTGAAGGACTAAACAATTTGGGCCATGAGAAGGTGGCACTGAGTGTTGAGAGAGCTTGCAGAGTGCAGTAGTATCTGTTTCTTACCTCTGCTTTGGGCTACATGACCTACTTCCGTCCCAGTCATGTTGGCCTGGGAAGCAGCAGTGCATGCTGCCAAATCTAACTCTCTGCTTGCTAATCCAGCTCAAAGTGGTGATCATGTTATTCACTGCATTGTGAGTTGCAGTTGTACAAGCTTCATGTTACCATTATTCTTCACAAGGGGGAGGGATGAAGGCCCATGTGTAAACGTGGTGTGTTTTGAAATGCTAAAAGTAAGTCTCAGATTTTTCCACTACTGCTGTGAATCCTTGTCTCTTCTGAGAGTGCTTGAGCATACTTGCCAGCTTTGGAAGTCCAAGTTTGGCAAGCATGTATGCAAAGAAGGAATGTTGTTGATTTCTATTTCAAAGAGCTTAAGATTAAATCACTTTAATCTCTGACAGACCAGCTATGAAAGTGACCTCTGCCTGTTGTCCTGTTTCAACTCGCATCTCATAAGGCCGCTAATTATAGTGGTGTAAAAGGAGATAAGAGAGGTTCTGATTTACCAGCTCTGTCCTGCAATCAAAATGAGATCAGGTGGCTTGTGGGAAGCTAATTTATTTAGTTTCAGGGAATAAAATGCATAGAGTTCAACTTGCTATCATTTTGGTATTGAGGTTTTGGAATACCTAAGTCTATTCCAGTGTGTAGTTAAAGACTAACAAACTATCACATCCAGCCTTTTTTGCCACTCATCTCTCTTTCCATTGGAATTGGTGGGATTTTTTTAATGCACTTGTGAAGGATTAGCATGGTCTGCTTATTCCACAAGCCACTTGTATTTTAGTTTGTTTGCCAGTCCAAACCAAGGAAACTTACGCATGCAGCATTCTTTATATGTCAGGTTTGGGTCCTATCTGAATCGAAAATTCCTGCATAAGTAAGATAATCAAGAGGATCACTACAGTTTGTTGATGATGATTAGTAGACTAATGGCACATGGGGTTCTGAAAATCCTGTGTGAATGACTACGTCATACTCGCTGTGCTTACGAAGACCAAAATATTACAGAAATGGATTCCTCTTGTTTGCACCTGTTAGCCTATAGAAAGTTGGATCTATTCCAGCATAGTTCTTTAAAATATAAATGTTTAGCAGGACATTAGCATTGAAATACCAGATACTTATCATATTTGCATAATCATTTTATACTTTCACATATGTGAAACTATTCCGAAGTCGACTACTGCCAGGGATAGACAAACAAGAAGGTAGAAACAGATCAATGTCAAGTAGAGCAAGTGTCAGAATATCTTAGCGTAAATAATCTGTTATTCTGATTACTAAAGGTATATCATGGCTCTGTTTTTAGGGGGCTCACATATAATAGAAGAACCTCCTTGCTTTAAAGCTGAATGATAGAGAATAGGTACGACCTCACTGCAGCAAACAGCTGGTTCAGCTGTTCTATCTTTTTTGATAGATCTTGTGCTTTCTTAGGGGCACTGTGCCTGGGCAACTGGGATGAGAGCATTTGTTTTGGAGACTGGCTAATAGTAATTGTGTAGTCACGTAAAACAAAAGCTGTATCTGTGTCACCATGACACAAAGGGTGATTAACAGGAGAGTCACTTCTTGCCATGTACAAATGGTTGGGACATTCAGGTTGAACCGTTGAGGAAGGTAAGTATCAGATCTATCGACACCTGTACATTATGCAAGCCCTGTTTTTTAGAATTCTGTAGAAAGATCAGAACTGGTTTCAGAGCCTTTTTTAACAACAGAAATATCCACACTGTAACACAAGAAATGTCACGCAAGCCCTGGGGCATGCTACCCAAGTCACAACCAGAAAATAGATAGCCTGGAGTTTAGGACCCTTCTGTCTTCTTTTGCGCTTGTGTTAGTTATGCATGAAGATCAAGGTTTTTGTGTTTCCTGTACTTTCCAGAGTAAATTCCCACACCAACTCACGTGGTTTTTAGAGCACTTGGGTTTTATGCTGTATGCAAATGTATGACCAGAATTTAGCCTGACAGAGCGGCATCGGTTTGTTTCAGAACTGTGTGTAGGTGAAGAGTTGTACTAAAACATCCCTTTGTGTTATGAGTCACTTCCAGACAGAAATCTCCCTGAAATTCCAACCTATTGCAGAAGCAAACCCTGCTTGGAGTTTGAGTTTTTTTTCATCACCTTCTCGCAAAGGCTAGGCCAGACAGGTAAATTTTGCATTAGGTGTGGTTCAGTGCACAGAAACCTGTAACACAACCTTGCAAAGCAGTCACAATCTCCAGCTGTGTTCTCTCCATCCATTTTAAAGTCAAAACTCTCCAAACAAACCCTGTATGAAAACCTGCTGATAGAAACCAAGCAGCTCTCTGAAGAGCTCCTTCTTCTGGCTCTGCAGATGCTGTTCTTTTCCACATGAAAACAGGCAACCTTCTGCAGCTGGTTACCTGGGATCCTGAGACCTTCTTCCAAGAAAAGTCTGAGCGCCGTTTGCCATAACTTTTCTTCCCAATTCTGTTAGGGTAGGTTGTGTGCTGTCTCAGGGATGCTTCACACCATACATACTGCCAGGTGTAATTAAACTGGTTACTGAAGGAGTAACTTCATATCACGGTTGCATAAAGGCCACCTAGGAGTTGGAGGGCACCACGGCAATAAAACGAATCCAGCCATGCCACTAAGTGATAAAAAGGTTGGTATCTCTTAGGCCAGCTGAGGAAACATCTTCTGCTTTACAGTGAATCACTTAGTTTCATACAGATTTATTTGTGCTTGGAGGAGAGGAGGAGGGGCGTTATCCAGAGCAATTTATAGGAAAGAACTGCTTGCTTTCAGAGTCAAAGATTTTACTTTTTTTTTCTTTTTCTTCCCCCAACAGAGCTCCTGAAATCATACTGGGTTTACCGTTCTGTGAAGCTATTGACATGTGGTCACTGGGCTGTGTGATAGCTGAACTGTTTCTAGGCTGGCCTCTGTATCCAGGAGCATCTGAGTATGATCAGGTGAGAGTGCGTGACGGATGTGGGGGTGTTCAAATGAAATCACAATGATCTCTGTCCGGACCCTCTGAACCCAATGTATCCTATGTCAAGTTTCATCTAGTATAAATTGCTGTTGTCTGTCATCTTAAGTTCATTTTCTCTCTGTGGTGTTCCCATTGCCTGTCTGTCTCTGTTGTTGTACAGGAGAGCATGCAGTTCTGTGTGTTTTAACTTGAGTTGAATGTCATCCAATATATAGAGTCAATTTACAGTTAACCCCCCGGCTTCCAAACCCAAAAGCTGTTGAAATACCTTCCTGTCAAAACAGAAGTGAGGTGTGTGTCCTAACTTGAAACGCCCTCTGTAATTTCACCATGAGGGCAGTTTTTCCATGTGGAGACAGACCAAGCCTATCATTCCTGTCCTGTTAATACCTACAGCAGCCCTCATTTTTAATGCAAAGTGTGGGCCCCAAGCTGTCTCTAAAATACAAGGGCAAGAGTCTGAAGAGGCATCTTGAACTAATTAGTTCTTTCCGTGGATATTTAACATTATTACCTGGGCTAGTCAGTTGCCTATAAAAGGACAAAAAGTCTATGAGAGAGGTTTTTTGAGGGTAACCTTTCCACTGTGGTTTTTATGGTAGTATCTTGTTACAATGCTTGGTATAGTTTTCCTTATATGATAAAATACATGAAAACTTACTAAGTTTGAAAACTTACTTGTGTTACATCTTCCCAGCACTATAAATTTCCAAAGGAAACACAGTACCTTAATGAGCAGAATGAGTTAGAAATTAACTGAGGTACAGCACGGTGGTTTCCTTGCACACTGAGTTTTGTGTAATTCTGAGAACCTTATCTAGTCATGTAGGTGGGTGGGGAGGAGGTACTTTTTCCATTGCTTAATAGACAGGATTTTGCAGTCCTTTGTGAGGCAGCATGAGGTGTGACTTCATGTGATATCTGAATTGCCCTTGAAAAATAGGGGTGTCTTGCTTTCATATTTCCTGATATTCTGCGGCAGCAAGTAAAAGCTCAAGCAGAACTTGTGAGAAGACCCCTCCAAGAATGAGTTCATGGGTTGGAATGGGATTTACAATTATTTTTTAAACACCCTTTGGCTGTAAAGCAAGAGTTATGTCTCATGAAAATACCAGAACTCCTAGCTGAACTATTCGTAGATACAAAAAATACTCACCTGCAGACACTTCA
Source organism: Fulmarus glacialis (assembly GCF_000690835.1). NCBI lineage: Eukaryota > Metazoa > Chordata > Aves > Procellariiformes > Procellariidae > Fulmarus > Fulmarus glacialis. Next base: position 8,399 of record NW_009219463.1, read on the forward strand.
GATCCACACTGGCATAAATGAAAAGTGAGTCAATAAATTCATACGGATCACAAGCTATAACAGTGAGTTAAGTGCCCTGCAATGTTCAGCTGTTTTGGCACAGTGGAATAGCAGGAGTTTTGCAAATAAGAAATGAGACATGCTAAAGGACCTATAATTGATAACTCGAACAAAGCCTAGTTACCCTAACACTGTTTTTCCAGTCCTCATTTTATAAACCAGATTTATCAGAGTTTTTTTCTTAAACTTTTAAATAGGCTCCTTTGAGGGGAGAGTCATGACAAAAGTGATGTCACATTTCTTGCTGTACATCTTGAGAGCAGATAGCATTAGCAATTGAGCAACATTTGGAATATTTTAAAAAGCTTATTATTGTGGTTTTTCGTAACTTGCTATTTTCTTTCCTTTTGAGCATACCTTTTTATTTGTAGTCCAGTGTCTTGCTGATACCGTCACAACTATTGAGATGCATTTACCAAAATTCTGAGCCATTTTTTTTGTTACATGTAAAGCAAAGTATATTAAATGCTTTTGAAGATGTAAGAATCTGATTGTACTAGAGGTTTGGTCTTGCTTTCTTGGTCAGTGAAAGCTTTGCCATGACAGTATTCTCAAATTGTGTGCCTAGAGTATATGTAGCAATGTTGCGAGGATACTTATGCCTTTAATTATATATACATACATGATAACTTCTGTGGTATTTTTTCTCTCAAAATGTGTACTACTTACATTGCTGATATTAAAGACTATTGGTGTTACTTCATCCATGTCTGAAAAGCTTACAGTCTGCTCACATATACTTGGGCAAAAAATATTTCCGTAATATAAGAAAGATGTATTTAAAACCTAAAATTTCTGCAGATAATATGATTGAAAAACTTAAGTGTCTTTATAAATACTGGAGATAGTCCCTTTAATTTTGCAGTTTGCAGTTTCAGTTATCTGGGTATTCCTTATTTACAGGTTATTTCCTATTTGCTGTGAACAGACCTGGCTGATAATTACTCCATTAGCTATGAGTTCTTTATATTGGGAGTCCTCATTCTTTTAATTTTCTTTCCTAGATTCGTTATATTTCACAAACTCAAGGCCTTCCAGCGGAGTATCTTCTCAGTGCGGGAACGAAAACAAGCAGGTTTTTTAACAGAGATCCAAATTTGGGATACCCACTGTGGAGGCTAAAGGTTTGTCTGTCTTTTTAATTCCCAATTCTGTTTTGTTCATTGAAGACTTGGTATAAATTCACACTTAGTTTTAGTGTGCTATGAACACATTCTGAGTGAAGATTGGATTTGAAATGCCATTCAAATATAGCTGATTTGTGTATTTCATTTCAGAAACTGTACAGATCTCCTGGTACTCATCTAACAATAGCAGCTGTGCGTGATAGTACCAGCAAAGAGTGGGTGTTAAAGTAATTGAGATAATGGTTACTTATTATGGCCTGCTCAGTCTTGGTGAAATATGTCATCTTGTTGTCATCTCCTGACAATACAAAGAGTAAAATAGGGAGTATTTCATGATGATATTTGTTAGTTTAACAGAAATCTATTTGTGAGTTGGCAGAGGACAGGAAAGAATCAGATGTACACTTCATTTGCCTTTAAAGCTAAGCAGCAAAAGGAAGGGGATTTTGCCCTACTTCTTCTTCTTTGTAAAAGAGGGATTTAAAATATTTATAGCCTCTTCTCTTCCTAAATCAGAAATCTTCAGTTCTTCTGGCATTAGGACTACCTAACGAAGCCTTGAAATGGAGTCATCCTGTTGTTAATTCAGCTTTGCAATGAATGATCTTACCAGTTGAGGAAATGAGAACCCGTGGCTGTTTTGGTTTGGCCTACTGGCATGGGATTTGTCTTAAAGCAGGCAAAAGATCACCTGGCTCGACTCGTTTCTTGCTGCTTTTTCTTTATCAATATGCGATATCTCAGTTTATATTAACAAATGCTTTCTTTTATAGACCCCAGAAGAACATGAGTTGGAGACGGGAATCAAATCAAAAGAAGCTCGGAAATATATATTCAACTGTTTGGATGATATGGCGCAGGTGTGTGGAGATGTTGTAACACATAGATAACTATCACATTAATTACTTACATTATTGGGATCTCTAAAAATGAGGCTCCTGTGCCGGAGCAGTCCTTTTCCACATACTGCTGAGAACACTGGTGTAGGTTTGCCATGGTGCCAATTTGCAACAGAAATCACTGTATTAAAGACTACCAAAATGTTAATTATGAAGCTGTTAGAAATTTCTTGGGTTTTTTTAGGCCTTGATCTGGTAGATGCAACAAATGTGCTTAGCCTGTTATCACTAGTAGCAGTCAAGCAGTAGGAAAGCTAAGCACTTCCAGATGTGTTTATAGGATTAGGCCTCTTGCTGGACTTTGGAAATGTTGACAGGAAGCTACAGATCGTTCTATTTTTTCCTTCTATTTTCAGAGGTAAAATGAAGGAATATCTGAATGTTTTTAATATCATGAGGCCTCGAATCTTAAATATGTTGGTCTCAATTTTATATTGCTTTTGTAGCTGTTATCATCACTTTACATCTGTACAGAGAATGTAGAATCTTGCCATTCTGATTTGCTAGCCCCTTATAGCCCCCACACAAAAAATGAGGGCATATTGCCAGGCAGTGGAGAGTGAAGCCTGGTTGATATCTATTGAACAGACCAATTTCATGTTGAGATGAGAATTCCATGTGTAAGCTTGGCTTCCTTTTATAGAATGAGCAAGGAAAAGGTTGTGTGTTAGCACTGTAGTACCTAAAATTAAGCTGGTTAAGAGACAGAAATGCTTAATAAATATTTCTGCGTGATGTGAAATTAGTGAATTGTTAGGTAGCAATTAATTTGATGTTTGTGTGAACTATTCTCATTTTATTTTCAAGGTGAATATGTCTACAGACTTAGAAGGGACTGACATGTTGGCAGAGAAGGCTGACCGAAGGGAATATATTGATTTGTTGAAGAAAATGTTGACAATTGATGCAGATAAGAGAATTACTCCACTGAAGACTTTGAACCATCCATTTGTTACAATGACACATCTACTGGATTTCCCACACAGTAATCAGTAGGCTTCCTTAGATTTCTTGTTTTGTTTCAGGAGGACTTATTGGAAACACAGAATAGCACTTTTCTGCTTTCTGTCAATGCTGTTTTCTGCAGTTTCTGTCTGATCTGAAAATAGCAACGGCATGTGTAAGGAATGGAATGTTCATAAGCTTCCTTTTCGTGTTTTAGGACATTCTTTGTTGGTTTAAAAAAAAAAAAAAGAACCTAAACCTAAAGGCATGTGCATAAAGTTGGGAATCTCTCATGTCTCTGTTGTACTGCTTTTACATATCTGATATTTTCCTTCTGTCATTCTGTTTCAGTGTGAAATCTTGCTTTCAGAATATGGAGATCTGCAAGCGAAGAGTTAATATGTATGATACAGTGAATCAGATTAAGAGCCCATTCACGACTCATGTTGCTCCTAATACAAGCACAAATCTGACAATGAGCTTTAACAACCAGCTCAATACAGTACACAATCAGGTATAGCATCTTTTAGCTGTTTTATACTAATCAAAGAAATGGAGTAGTCTAATTTTGTGCCTTCAGGCCAAATCCTGTTCTGCAAAATACTATATTTAAATTGCTCTCCAGAATTTTAGTCTTCTCTTGAAATTTAATTTTCCAAAACTCAGGCCAAGGCAGTCTCTTTACTTCACCTAATCATATTTGCCTGTCAGTTCAGCAACATAAACAAAGTTGGTGCAATTCATGTTTTTTCTCCTATGTTGTCTTATGCCTTTTACCTGAAACCTTTTCCTGGTGCTTCCTTCATAGTATAATACTGATGGTTCCTGTTGTTTGTTTTATAAGAAGTACGAGTGATAAATCTGATTTTTTTTTTTTCCCCCCCCCCTTTCCCCCTAGGCCAGTGTATTGGCTTCCAATTCTACTGCAGCTGCTACTCTTTTCCTGGCAAACTCAGACGTCTCACTGCTAAACTATCAGTCTGCTCTGTATCCATCATCTGCAGCACCAGTTGCAGGAGTGGCACAACAGAGTGTTTCCTTGCAACCTGGAACCACCCAGATCTGCACACAGACTGACCCATTCCAGCAAACGTTCATTGTTTGTCCCCCTGCTTTTCAAAGTAAGCGGAAAAAACCTTTGTATGGTGCTTTGGTTTCAGTTAGGTAGAAATGAGAAGTTGTAATTTGCACTAAATTGAGGAAGTACAGACGACCACTCTGTGCATGTCACACAGTGCTCTTGCATCAGATGTAAGTGCAGAATCAGGTCAGACATGTGCAGACAATTTGGTTCTCTTCCAGGTCATGCTTGAACAGGTGACAGTATCTTGCCTGCCTAGGTTGCAGTCTTCATCTGGTTGTTCAACCAGTTTTTCCCCCCAAACTGAACACAGCAGCATTCCACAGAAAGCAATGAACAGAGGAGCCAGACCTATCTGAAAATAAGAAAGTGTCGTGCTGTGTTTTGTATGTCAGGAGTGAATATCTGGTCTTTGAGTCTCAGTTCACAAGCACTGATGCAGCTGTGTAGTTTGCCAGCAACAAATTGTCACAGATTGCAAATAAGTGAGGTTAGCACAAGCATAGCTCTATTAATCCTGAAAGTTCTTTATTTACGCTTATATCTGGATTGTGTTAGTATGGAGGGTTATATATGAAATGGGAACTGATAGTGTAAGGTTTGAACTTTGAACTTGGTCTCAGGCAACACAGAATTAGATGTCTCTGTTATCTGTGTTTCTGAAAACAAGACTGTGCACTTCAACAGAGCCAAGCTTTTGAGGACTGGTTGTCCATCAATGCCCTTTGGCATACCAGGACTGCAGAAGTATTTACTTCAGCTGGTGTTTATTAGTATGCTTTTGTCAGAGGGAACAGCTTTTCTTTCTCTTCATCTGACCCTGTCTTCTGCCCTTACCTGGTAGGAATCGGATTTTGGAAAGAAACTAAAAAAAAAAAAAAAAAAATACAGCAGCTTAGCTGTGATGTATTCTTGTCCTCCACAGCCGGACTTCAGGCAACTACAAAGCATTCTGGGTTCCCAGTAAGGATGGAGAACGCTGTCCCAATTGTACCACAAGCACCTGCAGCACAGCCACTGCAGATCCAGTCTGGAGTTCTCACACAGGTAAAAAAAAAAAAAAAAAAAAAAAAAACAAACCAAAAAACCCACACCCCATAGAGTTAACTGCAATTCCCACCACCATTCAGGAGAACCTGACTGCCCCTCTGGTGCTGGGGTGAATGCAGGGGGTTCTCAGAACACTCTGAAAGGTTAAATGCAAATGAATTCTAAGACACTGTTTTGTTTTGTTTTTCTGGCATATTTAAAGTCTAAACTATTTTATGGCACGTGCCTCCCTGATTTTAGGAGTTTGATTTCATAATGGGAATAAATATGTAGTTTTCAGCTGCTAAAAACAGGCTGTATTTTTTCACGGGTGTACACTGCCTTACAGGTAGTGGTGTACTTTTTTGCCCACACTTTAAAAATGTGGCAGCAAATTATAGAAGAAATCATTTCTGTGAGAAGCCAAATCTCAGTAAACAGAAGTGGCAACACAGATTACTCATGTTAAAATTTCATCTTTAAATCAAAAAAATAATTCTTAATCCTTCTCAATTAGTTACACTGTTAGTGTGAATTGATGTGTAGCGATGACCTACCTGTTTGTATTGTTTGCAGTTTAAACAATATGCAATAGCAAAATTCACAAATAATTCTAAAAAATGATATTTTAAACATTAGTAGTGTGTCATAAATTAAAACAATTTTTATTTCCAAAAAGTAATGCTTTAATATATTAGCGAGTGCCCAGTGATTCACAGGTTTTATTCACTGAAAAATTGCAATTGCCTTTGTAATTAAGTACACTTTTATTTATTTGCATAGTTTTAGTTTCTGCTGACATTAACACATACTTCATTAGTTTTACTCTCTAGGCGGTATATTGTACTTACTGACCTACTTGTAGAGGAGTAATTTTTGTATTGTTCAGTCCGAATAATTTTGGTGGTATTCTGTGATCTCTGGTTTTATTTAGCATAATTATACAGGTAATGGTATCCAAAGAGCAGAATACACTTGAAGGAGGCCCACCTGAATCCAAACCCTGCTTTTCCTGAGAGTGCAAGTTGTACACTAAGAATCTAGTTTTAATTATACATTTGATGGACTAATACATGTCTTGGTAGTTTCATCACAGATAACTTTGCTCTTTCATGATACAAAAGACCTACCGTGCCTTCTGTTAAATCCCTCAGTTTATCTTTTTCCAAGAGTACTGTATGTGAATTTGGAGGTACGATAGTAAATGCTGTCCTGCTACGGGTGCAGTTTGTGTTATGGCTTAGTGCAGTGTATGTAGTGTAACTTGCTCTCTGGGACCCAGTAAAGTATCCATAGCTGAACACTATCTCATTTTTACTTTTTAATTGTGTCATCGGAGAGATCCTGTTCCCAAATTCCCTGTTCCTTGTGTTCCCCTCAGGGAACTGCTTAGAGGAACGTGCCTGGAGGGTCTGGGTGTTGGTTTCACTGCATCCATTACAATTCTGGAGTCTGCTCAAGCACCATAGAATGCCAGTGAGGTGAAACCTTTTCTGGCCCTATTGCTGAACCCACTTATCCTGCCTCAGTACGTGTGTTTCACTCACTGCCTAATCTACATTTCAGGGAAGCTGTACACCACTAATGGTAGCAACTCTTCATCCTCAAGTAGCCACCATCACGCCGCAGTATGCGGTCCCCTTTACTCTGAACTGCGCAGCCGGCCGGCCAGCGCTAGTAGAACAGACGGCTGCAGTACTGGTAATTGCCTCCCTTGATTGTGTTCACTAACTGAGTTTTTGTTTTAACTTAGACTTGCAGAGGGCATGGAAGCATGTGCCATCTTGTGGCTGTGTTCTTGCTACATCTTAATGTCTTGTTGTTTTCCTCCCCAACATTGCTGAAGCACTGTCTGACTCTGACGTTTAGTGTGGCTCTGTAAAGAATCCAGATCCATTGACTATTACTTTTTACTAGCCTAGTATTATAAAGCTCTTCTAAGCTATACTATAGAAGAGTTACAATTGTTCTTGTTCCTCGCTTACTATCCTATCTTTGCCTTTTGATTGTTCAATATAAAGGAATCAGTCTTTAGCTTGACTCTGCTACAGGTACCTGGATGGCCAGAATTTGAACTACTTGGCAAGTTAGCTACATATTTTGTTTTCAACACGTGTAAAGCGGCTTTGCATGTAGAAATGTTTCAGGTCATTAAGCACAGGCTAAAATCTCTAATGATAGCTAATTCTTCAATGTATTGTTTTAGTCGATTTCTCTTAACCTCTGTTGAACATTGACAATAATTTTCTGGCCTTTTGTTATTTATAGCCAATCGCAGGTAGCTTTCTTCATCCAGATAAAGATACTGTTCTTCACAGATACTTTCAGTTCATATGTATTTCTTGGTTGAAATTAAAGGTGAGCTCTAGTATCCAAAATGGTAATAGCTAGCTTTTAGGCTATTTGGAACAATTTTTTAAAAGGATGGGGGAAGGGAATAAACACACCTTTAAGAAGCGTATGTTTTCAAAATTGTCCTTGTCTGTATTCATTTGGCACCTGCATCAGAACAACTTTGCAAGTGCTACAAAGAAGTCATTGTAAAACTCCAGAATCAGATCAGTGAAGCTTATGAAAACATTGCAGTGCACTTAAGTGCTGGTATCCTCACATGTCTTTCAAAGCACATTCCATTATGTGAACCATGTTGTTTCTGTGGCTTCAAAGTGGTAGTTTGAGTGTCATTTTCTTCCAAGAGGGAGACCTCTGCTGAAGTGGAATTTGCTCGAGTCATACCTGTACTGAAATTAAAACCCACTCATTTGAGTTCTTCTGAACCAAATTAACTGCTCCCTGTTTCTGAGGATGGGAAGGCAGGAGAGTGGGGTTTTCCTGGGTCACAGCTCTGAGCTAAACAGACCCGGGGGTGTATCTCCTTTCCTCTTCTTGAATTTTGATTGCTGAAAGGCTGCAATCTAGGCTCTGAAAATGGCAAGGGGTGACTGTAGCAGAGCTTGGGACACCAGTGAGTTGTTAGTGATATTTTCAAAAGTGTATTTGGGCTTTTGATTCAACAGGCAAATTCTGTTCTCCTCTGTGTGTGCAGTGGACTTGGTGTTCAACTCCCCTGTACAGCAGTGGAGATCAGAGCCAGCTGTCTCCAGACTATGAGCCTGGATTCTGGGTTTCTCTGGAGGACTTACTATTTCTGTTTGGATTCTGGGAGCCTTTGGCGTGAATTTGCTCACCTTTAGTGCTTCCGACACTTCTCCCTTGCTGCTTCCCCTGAGTTTGCATTAGCCATTTGCTAAGCTTTGCATATTTTTGTCCTTCCTCTGTCAAAACAGTTCGTCGCTTGGAAGGCCCGATTTCTGCCTCTCATTGGGAATTTATATCTTGCTGTATTAAACTCTCTGCTTTGTCTTGTGCAGGTGTTGGCTTTTGGAAAGACGCATGGTGTGACTTTTAACATATTTCTCTTTTTTTAATATTATTATTGTTATTGTTATTATTATTACACTTATGTTGGCAGAGGTTTTAGCAGTTCTCTGCTTTGAAGGCTTCTTGTTTGGAACTGGTATTTGTAATAAGTGGATCTGTTACTTGCAGAAATATTTTATTTAATACAGCAGGTGTTTATGGTTTTGCAGTTTAAACTGCAAGAAAGAGAGCCATATATTTTCAAAATCATAGAAATATTGTACTGCCAAATTTATTTTGGTTTTTATTTGTTTTTTTCCCCAGAAAAAACTGCACTTTGTCAATTTGGACAGGAACTTTAATAATATTAATGAATTGAAAATATCTTCACGTATCTCCCTTGTAACTAAATGTTTCTCTCTGTGTGGCTTTTCTTAAATACTTTTGTTGAGGTGGGGTGAATTTCCACAATAATAACACTGTCTCAGCTCTCTCAATGTGAGTCCAGTAAGGCAGAAAAACAGAAAGGAACAAATTGGCTTCATATCTTGGAATCCTTCAGCAGAGCAGTGTGTATAAACTTACATGCAGAAACAGTCCTGAACACTCATGCTGCATCTGGCAGTACAATATCTGGCTGCGTTCTGCAGTACAATATTAACACTCTTTTCCCCAGGTGACATCTGTGATACAAAAGGTTAGCAAAGTGTCAGGGGAAGCTTGTTTCTCTGGTTTTCTTGTTCTCTTACTGTACTTATCTCTGCAAGCTAACAATCTACACGAGTGCATTTATTGCTTGGAACAAATCTCTCTCTCTCTCCACCGGTAGGAACTGAAATCTAGTGAACCTGTGTATCTGTTTGTTGTTTTGCAGCAGGCCTGGCCTGGGGGAACCCAGCAGATACTGCTTCCTTCCACCTGGCAGCAGCTCCCAGGGGTTGCTTTGCACAACTCCGTTCAGCCAGCGGCTGTGATTCCGGAGACGATTGGCGGCAGCCAGCAGTTAGCTGACTGGAGGTAGGGATTGCACAGGGTCCAACTCTGTGCCAAATGTAAATACGTGCCATCGCAGTACTGCCTGCAGTGCACAGAATTTCTCTCTTCCCTTTAAAATCATGCGGGGGCTCGGTGCAGCTTGCGGTGCCTGCAGTGTAGTCATGGGATTTGGATCTTTTTCTTTTTTTTTTTCCCTGCCCCAGGAATGCACATTCCCATGGAAATCAGTATAGCACTCTCATGCAACAGCCATCACTACTGACCAACCACGTGACATTAGCTACAGCACAGCCTCTGAATGTTGGAGTTGCTCATGTTGTTAGGCAGCAGCAAAGCAGCAATGTTCCAGCAAAGAAGAACAAGCAGCCAGCACCAAGCGCAGCCAAGTAAGGCTTCCTTTCCCAGCCCAAGAAAGACTGTGGGTGTGTTTGTGGAGGTTGCCTTTATGCTGTGAAAAACTGGTCTTCTGATCACAGAGGCATTGTCTGTGTAACTTTTTAATGTGCTACTGTTGCTTTTAAAGATGTTTTGGAAAAAGTCTCTGTACTGCAGTCACTGATATAAGTCATATTGATTTCAGTGAGAGTGCAAGGAACATGGTTGACCAAGTGCTTTACTGGACTGGTCAAAGGGGGTTTTACACATTCAGGGTGTGTTGGTGCCATAGCAGTGTAAGTGACAGAAATGACAACTGTCTAACAAGAGGTAGCAGGTTTCTGGTAGTGTTCAGATTAATCAGTCCTGTTCAGAGCATCATTGAGTGCATTGGTCCCTTTTGGGATGCATTCTATGGCGCTCTCCTGTATGAGCGTCTGCACTGAGGTTCTCTTTGTGTATTTCAAGATGTTTCTTCTTGTACGTGTGCTCCAGTCTGCTGGAGCCTGGCCATTCTTAACGCTGGTGCTGGTTTGTCCCAGCCTGCTGACACATAGCTGTGTTTTCCTTCAGGCCCAGCTCAACTCTAGAGACTATGCCCTCTCAAGTTTACTCGCTCATTGGGAGCAGTCCTCTGCGCTCCACCTCCTCCTCTTCCAACGTGCTCGTCCCAGTGCAGGAGCAGCACCAGCCCATTGTGATCCCAGACACTCCAAGCCCACCCGTCAGTGTCATCACCATTCGCAGTGACACTGATGAGGAAGAGGACAGCAAATACAAACCTGCCAGGTAGGAAGTTCATTTAGGCAGCCAGTACTGATTTGTCCTGAGCTCAGCCCAAGCATCAAGAAGAGTGGAGAACACTACATGCAAAGCCCTGACTAGGCTAAGAAGCACTGCATAAGACAGAAAATTCCACATCATGTCCGCTGTGCTGTTGTGTCTCTAGTTAATCAGAATTTCATCTGACAAGAAGGGAGGGTATGAGATCCCAGAGGGAGATCTCCTGTGTCTTGTGGTAAAAGCTAGAATGTTTCCCGTTTGGTTTTTTTGTTTGTTTTTGTTTGATTGTTTTTTTCCCTGCAGTTTGGGTATGAAGCAGAGATCCAACGTCATCAGCTATGTTACTGTTAATGACTCCCCTGATTCCGACTCCTCCCTGAACAGCCCCTACGCCACAGACCCACTTTCCTCTCTCAGGAGCACAGGCGGTGCCCTGGAGCTGCCGAGTAGAGGAGCGGCTGACAGCTCCAGCTCTCGGACTATCATTGTGCCACCATTGAAAACGCAGCTCAATGACTGCATTGTAGCTACCCAAGCTTCAGGTAGGTATGCTCTCATAGGTTACTGTGCTCAGTAGTTTTTGCCAAGGCTCTGATGCTGTTTTATCCCTGACAGCTTTGTCCTCACAGTTTCGGACTATCTGCATTGCATCTTCAGCAGCTTTAGGTTTCACAGCTGCTGTTCTGAGAGTGCAAGCCTTGGTCCGTTTTCAGTTTCATTGATAGATTTACCTTTCATATGTGTTTGGCTGCATTTAGAAAGATCTGTAAAAATTCCCAATGATTTCTTGTACAATCAGATTTTAAATCGTAACTGAAGAAAATGCTCTGTTGCGGAAATAGTCCCTGTGCGTTCTTTGGTTACCTAAGCTGGTTATCACAGTGCATGGCATGTGAAAAGGAAGAATGGACTAAGGTTTTGAAATCTTTCAGGCATCCTGAGCAGCACCAGTAAGACCAAGCCAGTGGCCTCTGTGAGTGGGCAGTCGTCAGGATGCTGTATAACACCTACTGGGTACCGCTCACATCGCGTGGTAACAAATGGTGTGCAGCCTCTCAATCTCAGCCAGGTAAGCACTGTGTGATTTTTGCTGACCTTTGAACATGATGCTTTAGAATTGCTTTAGAAACACTACACTGTATGGCAGGGAGAATGACTTGGTTGCAAGAGGATCAATAGCTGCTATCTCATTAATTCTTTGAAGCTGATTCTGTCCTGTGGCCATGCAGGGTAGGGTAAACCCTGTAGGGAGCATAGGTGAAGTTTCTCAAGACAAAGAATTTGTTGCTGTACCAGAGAGCAGGAGAAGGAAGCATGGTTATGTCCATATTCTTTCTTTGTGCTCCTAGTCACACCTGTCTTGCAGTGAGTCATTCCTGCCACTCGGATGGGAGAGCGACACCAGGATCCAGCTGTTGAATTAGAGTAGTGTTGAAGGCAGTATGAGAAGAGGAGATTCTTTTGTTCTTTACCTTCCTTCTGTAGATCTCACAAAGGCCCAACCAGGAGATTAAGGCTGGACCTTGTCTCTCAAACTAACAATTAGCACCTGACTTCCCTTGAAATTTTTAGAGATTGGTTTCACTTCAATTTGTGTCACTACTCTTGGTGTTTGAGTCAAGCTGCAGCAGCAGCCTTTCAGAAGAGAGGAAGTGTTACATCTCCAGCTCATTTCTGGCATGGGGACAAGACAGGCTTTGTTGTGTTAAAATGGGGCAGCCCTGCTGCCGCTCTCACTGAGGTGCAGAAGAATAGATGTGTGAGGAGTTCAAGGGCTAGGTCAGTCTTAGGACCTGCCTGCACTTGTACAGATGTGTATTGTGGTACCCCAGCTGTGGCAGTTTCATCCCACTGTAGAGGAAAAGCATAACCTTTGTCTCAGCAGAACTGCAGTAACCCTTCTCAAATTTATGTGAGGGTTTCACAGAGCTGGGAAGGGAGGATCTGCAGAAGTGTCAGTCCTGCAGCTAGAGTGGAGGTGGTCATTGGGAGGCTCTGGCTGACCCTTCCTTGCTCACCTCCTGTCCACTGCACTTTTCCCTGAGGATAGCTGCTAACCTTATTTACTTCTTCTCCCTGCAGAACCAGCAAACAACAGTGCTGGCCTCACAGGAGAGAAGTGGAAATGCTGTCCCACGTAGGCAGCAAGCCTATGTGGCACCCCTCACGTCAACTATTTCTCAGGCTCCCTACA
>NW_009219463.1:21278-26868 GCF_000690835.1 Fulmarus glacialis
GCCCAGTGCATCCCCACCTGGCAGCAGCGACGGCAAATGCACACCTCTCCAGCCAGCCACATATGTACACTTACGCTCCAACCACTGCTGCAACACTGGGCTCCACCACCTCCATCGCCCACCTCTTCTCCCCTCAGGGCTCTTCGCGGCACACCACGTACGCTGCCCACCCTAGCACACTTGTCCACCAGGTCCCTGTGAGTGTTGGTCCAAGTCTGCTGACTTCTGCAAATGTTCCGCCTGCCCAGTACCAACACCAGTTTGCTCCCCAGTCCTATATTGGTGCTTCCAGAGGATCTGCTATTTACACTGGATATCCGCTGAGCCCTACAAAGATCAACCAGTACTCATACTTGTAGTTCCTAGTAAAGCACTGTCCTGCAATAGGCCTGAGAGATTGGAGAAGGATTTCAGGTGAACCTTTACCTGGTAATGACTGCCTGGTTTTTGTTTCTCCCTGATCTGGTTGTATGTTGTTCAAAAATGTCTCTATTGAGTTCAGTCACTAACTGAGCAGCATTGTTACCAGTACGAGGGTCACTAATTAAGTTTTTAAAATTTTACTTACTTTTTATAGATGCTTTTAAAAAGTTCATGGTCACATTTATTTAAAATTGTTCTGTTGTGTTAATCAAAAGGGGAAAGAAAATCAGTGTCTTGGAAGACAGATCCTGGTGACTTTTTTAACTTGTATAACTTAAACAAAAAGACTAGCAGAATATATTTTAGCAGCTTGCACAAATCCATGTTGCCACTAAAAATGTAATGCACGTTTATCTCACTATGTTGCTGGAGCAGTTTTAAAATCAAGTTTAATATTTTAACATTTGTTCTCTAATTCACTTTGTCTCTAACAAATTGCTGGTTCTGCAAAAGCCATTACATCTCCGTATATGTTACTGTCAAAGTTTTTTGTTTACTTTTCTGCTTTGTTTAAGGACTGGTAGAGGCAGCTGCCTCGTACTAGCAACATTATATATTCAGGAGTCCGTGTAAACCCTGAAATCTGTTTTTCTTTCTTGAAAATTCTGTGTCTCCATAACACAGCTGAATTTTTATTGCATTTATTGCAGAATTCTTCTAAGTTTTTCAGACTGTGTTCAAGATCTCACTGTGTAACAGAACTCAGCAGCTTTGTCAGGATGCTGTAGTCTTCAGCTGAGAATGAATAGTGCAGCATTGCTCTAAAATTTGGTTTCTGCAACTTATTAGATGCTGGCCCTATAATGGAGCTGGATTCCTTCACAGAAGCACAGGGCTTTTCTTTGTTCTGTTTTTCTTAATATTTTTCCTCACATGATTCATTTAGGAGGGAGTTGAATTTGAAATACAATGAAACATCACTGTATTGATGTGTACAGCTTTTTATACTCCTGTGAGCGTATCCTCCTGGATATGTCAACAGCTACTTTAAAGCGCTCTTAATAAGACTTGTATACAGTACATGCATGTAGGAATCACAAAAAAAAAGGAGAAAGAAAAAGAAAAAAAGGAAAAAAAAATCCAGATTTTAAAGTTTATTACTGAATTTAAAACTATTTTAGAAGTTTTGTATTGGTGGTGTTTTAATATTTTACATAAAATGAAATATGTACATATTGATTAGAAAAATATAACAAGCAAAACTTCCTGCTAACCCCAAATGTTCTGTCTTTGTAATCAAAATGTGTAGTGATTATACTTGAACTCTGTACTTAGTGTTTGTCTAATTCTTAAACGTTCCTGGGGATGGAATTGATGTATCCTTTGTATTTAAACCAAAATGAATTGATTCATGTTGGAATGTATGTGATATAATGCAATGGTTAGAGCTCATCACTGTAGCACTGAGAGAGGAGTAGAGCTTCATGAGAGAAAAGGATACCTTCTGATTTGTTTTGCACAGGTATGTGTGATGAAGAGTTGTTTGGTGTGTCCCCTTATTGTAGTGCCTTAAATGATGATGTAGTGTGACTAGAGTTTACAGTGAGCTTGCCTTATGAGGGACCAGCAAGCCCCCGTCGAATTGAAGCAATTCACTAAGCTTATCACAGCAAGAACAGCAGTATGTTGCATAGGTGCATTGTTCTCAGTTTTAATGCTATCATAAAAAGCTACATTTTTGTTCGGAGTGAAGCGATGTTTCCTTAAAGCTTTTTCTTGAAATGGCACATGTACTGTTAGATGTCTGTCAGTGCATTTCGAATAAGGTAGTGCTGGGAATGCATTGGAATGTTTAGTCTAATATTGCAGAAGTGATTAAATATGTGCAATCACTTTTTATTAGATTAGTGTGGCGTTACCTTCCCCCACGTTAATAGCAGACATTTATTGTAAAATATTGCTAGCTTGGTGATAGAATATTTATACCAAAGAGAGCCTGCTGTAAAGCACATAATACCATTAAAACGTTTTATAATGCTACTGCTAATGTGGAGTTGTTGGGAAGGTTTGTCAGCTGTAGCCCTGGTTAGTGTTCAGAGGAAATACTCACTTTGGATAATCAGTGCAGTTTTTAAACTAGACTTTGTTTTCTTGGGTCCCTTGTACTAGGAATTACTTCTCATCTTCAGTACATAGATTAAGTATTTTGTCCAAATGGATGATAAACTGGCTTGGGCGGTTGTATTACTGCAGCAATAAGAGGTTTTGGTAACCTTGAATCCCAGTTTATGTTCCGTCCTGGTGGAAAAGAGGCCAGTTCTCTGACCGGTATGTGACAAGAAGTGCAAAAGTAATTTCTGAAATTCCACATTATTGATAGAAGAAAGTCTGGACTGACCTGAAATTGGTGAACTGTTAAAGGTTTGGCATCTGTTTGGATAGAGGGATCAAGGACTTTGGAACTGGACAGTAGCATTAGCGACGTTGTTGTTCAGTGTATTTTTAGTCAGAGCACTTCTGTAAGTGTGCAGATAACCAACCGATCTTGCTATTCCACATCAATGGTGTGAACGATGCTATTTGTTGCTGTAGGCACTTTCTTTCTTTTTTCCATATTACATTGCTTGTGTTCAGTACTTGCCTTGAGATACCTCTTGGGTACAGAGTTGTGCCTTTCCATCGAAAGGCAAAACAAGCTCCAATTCCTGTTTCAGGAAAATGTTATTCCCTGTTTCACAAATAGTGAGGTGTTTTCCATGAAGTCTTAACAGGAAAAAAAGACCTCTAGCAAAATCTGCTAATAATTTTGAGAAGAGCTTGCCCACTTCCCCCTCAAAAAGCAGATCAAAATGACCATTTATCTTTAGAGTCCTTATTATGTAATTAAACCCAATCAAATGTATTCACAAAGCATGGTGTCATCTCTTCCACTGTCAAAGTTTCCAAAAATATTGGAACAAGGAGGACAAGATGGAAATGGCATAGGTAGAATGAAACGTACTCCATTTAAAGCAAGCTGTCGATCACCCTGAAATTCCTCTGTGATACACAGCATAAACCAAGCAAACAAAAAACCACACCCCTGCAGCAGGGCCAGATTTTCATTTTGGTGCTGGTTTCACAAGTGTGGCAGATCCCAGACTGGCCCCAGTATGTGTTGCCCAATTTAAGTATATTGTAGTCTGCTCTAAGGAGATACATCCCTTCTTCCCATGCATATCCAGCCTTCAAATTAGGTTAAAGAATTTACTCTCCTCATTGTCAGAGCCACTACACATACTTTGTGAAGAAATGTGCTATCTCTGGATAGAAATTGGAGTCCTCTTTGATTTTTTTAGAACTAGTTTGGGATTCACCTTTTGAATATTTGATAACTGTGGTCCCATCTAGACTTGTCTGTGTGATTCTTGAACTGTTAAATCAATTATTCCTATTACCTGACCTGTATTAGCAGCTGTGATAGCCACTGCAGAGGCAACTTCTGAGGCTTTCCTGCTTATCACCTAGTTGATGGGATGCAGTAATTTACCTCTGACTCAGCAATTTCTTTTAGTACATGAAACTAAATTGCTTCTAAATGACAGGATTGGCACAGCCCTGCTTTCTTTTTTATTTAAACTTCTGAATGGTGCCGCATGTCCACATGGTTGTTTGTTGCTAAACTTTATATAATGTGTGATTTCAGATTCAGCTTGAAATATATCTATCTCACTACATGTAGCAGTACATTATATGTAATGTTAGTATTTCTGCTTGAATCCTTGATATTGCAATGGAATTCCTACTTTATTAAATGTATTTGATATGCTAGTTACTGTGTAAAATTTAACTTTCTTTTATGGTTGTGCTCTTCCTTTTTACAAGCCGCTAGATACAGGTAGTTTCTGACAATTACTGATCTATGTTTGTATTGCTGATGTACTTAGGGGGTATGTAAAAATCATTTTAACAAAAGAAATAGATATTTAAAAATTTAATACTAACTATATGGGAAAAGGGTCCATTGTGAAAACATAGTTTATCTTTGGATTCAATGTTTGTCTTTGGTTTTACAAAGTAGCTTGTATTTTAAGTATTTTCTACATAATATGGTAAAAATGTAGAACAATTGCAATGCATCAATAAAAAGGGTTAATTTTCTGTACTCTATTCATTGGTCACTTGATCTATTAAAGGGGATGCAAATGGGGTTTTGGCATATCCGTGATGAAATATGAGCACTAACTGTTAATTGTTTGCTGCTGACAGCGTGGTGCAACTGTTCTTTCAGGGGTAGTGTGCGATGCGAGATCCTTCGCAAGCTCCTTTCAGAGCGAAGGCAGCAGTGTCACACCATGCCGGGTAGCAGAGCCGGGCGCGAGCAGCCGAGGCAGGACCAGCCCTCGGTGAGCTGTGCCCACTGGGCAGCGGCTGTGCCGCGGCTCGGGGGTCCCTCGGGCTCTGCTCTCGGTGGTGCTCGGGGGGGGTAAACCGGGATCAGGACTCTCTCAAGTGAAAAAAAGCTTTCCCATCACCTTGGTTTATGTTCATAAATGCATTTGACTTTGCACATCTTGCTTAGTGGTGCTCTGAGGACTGCTGAAAGTGGCTGTACTGCTGTATAGCCGCCCATGCTGCTCTGAACCCCACTTGGGTTAGATGTTGCCAGGAGGTGCCAAAAATAATCTCTCCCTCTGATCTTGCTGGACACTTGGATGCCTGGGAAGACTTCAGTGGGAGGCGAGGACAGAGTCGCTCACCTTCCCAAAACAGCCGGGCCACACCGGCTGAGCCCAGGCAGTGATGGGGCGGGGAGTGCAGAGGAAGGCTCAGCGTTTGTCATTTGGGCTTCCCCGGGGAGCATTCTGAAAGCCTCTGGACGGAATGGAGGGGAGACTGCCAGTGAAGAAGGGCTCTCCTCAGATGTCCTGCCCTCACAGGGGCAGTTGCGGACGGAAACCGAAGCTGCCGAAGTCCCCAGCCTGGTGTGAGTCCCTGGGTCCCAGGGGCACTCTGCACCCCGCAAGGGCAGCCCAGGCTCTCCCTGGATCCGGCAGCCTGCACGTGTGTCCTGGTTTCAGCTGGGATAGAGTTACATTTCTTCCTAGTGCTGTGTCTTGGTTTTAGTATGAGAAGAATGTTGATAGCAACAATTGAAAACATCAGTGTGTTAAGTACCCTGCTAGTCAAGGACTTCCAGCTCTGCCAAGTTCACAAGGGGCTGGGAGGGAGCATAGCTGGAACAGCT
>NW_009219464.1:0-220 GCF_000690835.1 Fulmarus glacialis
CCAGCATGGCCCCCCACGATGCAGCCCCCCCATCCCGGCTCTGCCCCGGGAGCCGTCCCCGTGCGGGACACGTTCAGCTGCACGCCCTTCACAAGAGGGTTTTTCATCAGGCTGCAAACGTGGAGTTTCCTGGCAGCAGCCCCAACAGAGCGCATCTTTGTCTGCTCCAGCTGCCAGGAGCTCGGCCAGGGAAAAAGAAGTTTATTCAGGGGGAAAAAAA
>NW_009219464.1:243-1508 GCF_000690835.1 Fulmarus glacialis
CAGGCTGAACAGAGGCTGCACAGTGCAGCACAGAGCAACATTTTGCTCCCCGTCCGCCAGCTCCCGCTTATAAACGAGCACTTTATCCCCAAATATATCCCACTGAGTCGCCCTTTATGAAGGGCAGGGTCTGAGCTACCTTCACCCTGTGCAACCACTTCTCCTCGCTAATCGCAGCTCATTATCTTAGTGACTGCTTACCGGAGCTCGTCATCAGGGCATTAAGCTCCTAATGAGAAAAAAGCCACCAGGCTCTCCCTGCCCGGGTATGGCTGTGGCGGGGGACAGATGGGGGGTCTGCAGGAGCCACCGGCACCCACGGCAGTCACCCATGGGGGTCTGGGTGGGCAACACCTCCAGCCTTCAGCGTTTGCCTTCCCTGCCCACGGAGAGGGGTTCGTGCAGGCATGAAAAGCGAGTGCTCTTGCTCAGGAGAGCCAGCCGAGTACAGCTGCACGTAAGTGAGAGTAATAATAATGAATAATAACAATAAAATATAATTTTCAAGTATACGGAACCGCATGTAAATCACATCGTGCCCTGTTGGGGCAGCACGGGCAGACTGACCTCCAGAGCAATTCAACATAATAACCACCCCAGTAAGGGGGAAGGATGGAAAGGAGTTTGAAGAAGGCCATTTATTCTAAAAATACTCGACTTCTCTGTTTTATATTTGGTTTCACTTATTGCTCTCGCACTTCCCCATTCCTCAAGCATTTCAAAAATGCTTGAATGGAGCAACTCTGCGGATTTAAACTCCGGCGTAAGACTTACGGTTACTTTCTACTGACATGGCTTCCCAGCCTCAAACCACCCTCTGCCCCAGCCTCCTCCCTCAGACGCTCCGCAGTACTTCTTTGCAGATCGGGGATAATCAACTACTTTGCAGTTTCGCATTTTGAGTATTTCCCATTTTACGCAAGAAGGCCAAGTTACAGAAAAGTGCATCATAACGAGCAGTAAAATGTTCTTCTAAGCAACTTCTTTTTGCCCAGAAGGTATCGTGCCACTGAACATTTTGCTTTTGGGGGCAGGAATCCTACCTTTTGCGCATCTCCGGTGAAGTAGGCAATGGTCAAGGTGGGAAGGATCATAAACAGTGCATTGTAATATAGCAGACCGTACTTCCCCAGCTCCTAGAAATAAGAAACGTCTGTGTATTTAAGTTGGTTCCAAACAGGAACATAAAACCTTATTCATATTGCTACTGAAAACTGGGTCTTGTGAGCTAAATCCACGTGGGGTTCTCAGAGGCAGAAGAGTTG
>NW_009219465.1:0-19846 GCF_000690835.1 Fulmarus glacialis
CACGCTGACACAGCTGCTGTCCTCATCCCCGTTCTCAGGCAGGCAGGGCCAAGCCCACCCTCCCCAGAAGGGCACCTACCTCATGGGACAGGCCACACTGCAGCACGCTGTTTCTGGCAATTTCACACATGTCACAGGTGCTGAGCTTGAAGACCTGGGCAGCAATGGCGTACTCTTCCATCAGGGGCTCCTGCAGCCACAGGCTGTGTTAGATGCCAGCAGCTGCTGCAAGGGCTGTCCCAGAGACGGCCCAGCGTGCTGGACCCTATGCAAATGCTGCTGGCTTCCCTGAAAAATGAGGCCCACACAGTCCCAGCCCCAGTGCTCGGACAGCAGGAGGTGATCAGCTCACACTGTACCTTGGTGTAATGAAACTGCATGGGGTCATCTGTAGAAAGTGACACCATGAGGCCCTTCTGGTGGAACTCAGGCAATGGGTTCTTCGCATACTCCAGGAAAAGGCTGTTGTTGCTGAGTGGGGACATAGCAATGGGAATTTGGGCAAGGAAGTAGAGATACTGCAACACCGGGCTCTGCAAAGACGAGCAGAGGTGCCAGGTTAGGGATAAAGTTGCTGCCCCTTCCACCTCTCCGAGGTCCCTCCCCAGATCAGCCCAGTGCCCCAGCCAGGAAATCTGGTGCACAGAGCTCATGTGTGCAAGAAAAGAGAAGCAAGCTAGCAATCCTCCAGGGCCCACATGGAGCACAAGAGGCCAAGTAAGTTCAAACCTGTCTGATTTCAGAACTCTGCTGGCTCCGATGATAACAGACATATCCAGTGATAGGTCTGTGAGGCTGAACCCCTGAAATCTGAATACATTTCTCAGCTACATCCCCAAACGCGCCTGGAGAAACCGCGAGAATCATGTAACATCTGCCTGAAGCCAGGCTGTCTATGTCAGTCTAAAGCAGAGGCACAACCCACTGTCAGCTACAGTGGAGGCCAGCTGTGAACATGCTCTCCTCCTCTGCCATGCCTGGGCTGCTCTATGGCAGAGTACTCCAGTTACCTTCTTGAGGTTGAGACCGTGGGAGATATTATCTGCTGTCATGAAGGCTGCAAGCAGATGTGTGATGGCCCCGGCTTCCCCACAGTGTGGACGGAAGAGGAACGTGTTCATGCCACGCTGCCTAGGCACATGGAAGAAGGACTTAGAGCGGGCAAGCAGCAGTGTTAGGTGGCATGTGATGCAAGATTCCCTGACTTCAGGTCCAGCTCTGCCCCTACCAGTGGGTCCCCAAGAATCCAGCCTGACCTAGAAGCACATTACTTGTTCTCTTTTCTCCTCTGTGCACACAATAGATGGATCTCTGCAATCCCAAAGTTTTCACCCCAGTCCATCACACTTCCTACTGAGGAGTGTTTGGATTGCTCTGAGACATGAAGCTCCAAACTACACTGGTGGCAGAGCAAGGAGGGCCCCACTTTTTCCACACCAACAATCAAAGAGCTGAGACAACTCATGAGGCAGCCCCCTTTCTGCCAGCCCATCACAGGTCCCTTAGCAGATCCTGGGCCTCACCTGCGTAGGTTGTTAAGCACCAGGATGTTGGCATACATATAGTATACATAGTAGGTGTAGGATGGGTTCTTCTCAGAAGTCCACTGCTCTGGTTTTGGGCTTTTAGTGCAGAACATGTGTCCACTATGCTTGGATTCATCATCCACACTGTCGAAACCAGTGATCTGCTTGGCAAGGTAACAAAAAAGCTGCATCTCAAAGCTCCCCACCTCATCATGCCCAGGTAGACTGGCTCACCCTGCCCTACTGCAGCTTGCCATAGCCCAGCTGTAGCCTGTACCCCTGCCCCACCCAAGAGCAGAGTCAGGGGCAAGGTTGCAGATCTTGCTCCTCACAAACCCCCAAGGGGCTAGAAATAAAGCTCACACCAAACCACTTCTCCAGGAGTTGAGTGAACAGCATTTCTTACAGCCCCACAGCAGCCAGCTCAGGGAGTCTAACCCCTCCCGGCACTTCTGGACACACATCCCCTTTCCCAGAATGTGGCAGTAGGACCACAAGCCCACTGATGACATTTTCCATGTCAGGGCCAATACCCCATTTCTTGTGCACAAACAGGAATATGAGTGCTCACCACACCCTGACAACATCATCAGGTGACACTCACGTGGCATAGAAAGACACTCAGCTCTTTGTGGGCTTGAGGATTGACAGTTGCCTCAAACACAGGAACAAAGATATTCTCCAGCATCTTCCCAAAGTGTGGGAGGAAATTCTTAGACCTGAACACATCACTGTGGACAGAGACAGGGATTAGCTGCTAGCAGAGGAACAACATGGCCCACTGTCCCCATAATCTCTTCAGGATAAAAAATGCGGTATAGTGCGCTGTAAGGCACAGTGCTCTCTCAGACCCACAGCACATACTAAATCCTGGGTACTTGGATCATCCACTTCATGTTGGGGGAATAGACCCGATGTTTGTTGAACCAGCTGGCTAGCTTGGGCCACTCCTCAGCTGATCGCCCATAGATTGAGAGGCGAGGCTCTGCGTGCTGGTACTTGGCATCCTCCAGATCAGAGCCAACCTCCTGCAAACCAGAACAGACAGTTGCATGTCCAGTCCCTGTGTCCAGTCCCTGGGCGCAGCAGCACTACAGCTTAACTGCTCTCTCCTCCCCAGTATTCTCACCTTGATGATGGTAGCAAAGTACTCGCCATCGATAGCGTTCTCCGTCTTCAGATAGAGGTCACGCAGCTCGCTGGCACCCACAGGGTTGTACTTGTCATTGAACTTGTCAAAGCGCTGAAATGTCTGCCGCCCCTGGAGTAGGGAGGATCGGGGCAAATACTACACACACACACTGGGTCCAAGCATACCAGCTGAGCAGGGACTGATCCAAACAACCCAAAATGGGAAAGTCAGGAGCTGCTACATCCTGCCACAAACACTAACATGCACGTGTCATGTGTACACAGGGAGGGGAAAAGCCATGCCTACAGAGGTGGATGAGAGTGACCCAAGAGTGGTCTTACAGTAAATGCCCTACCACTTACAGCATGGACATCCAGGGAATCCACTGTCAGGTCATAGGGGTGCAGATTGAGCTGCTGGAAAAGCTGTTTCAGAGTGAGCTGCTTGCCCTTGGCATCATAAACTACACGGTCAGCATCCACACAGTATGATTTCTTGATGAAACGCAGAAGATGCCTCTGGTTCATGCAGGCTGCAGCATGGATGTGTGTGTCCACCTGAGAAACCAGAGGGACAGCTATCTAGCTTCCAGTTGGGACGCTCGGGTACCATCACAGGGAGGCTAACAAACCCCTTAGGGGAGCCCAAGTTTTGTGGGGAGCATGGCTCAGCCCAGCAGATGAACACAATAGGCCTAGGCCAAGAGCAGCCCAGTCAGCACCGTCCCATTATCAGGAACAATGTAGGTGCCACAGACCTTGACTCTAATACCCAGTTCTCAGGGAGGGGAAGGCAACAAGACAGCTTGTCTTCAGAGCCACTAGGGCTGTAAGCCTTGCCGTTTACCTTCCGGCAGTTGTAGAAGTCCCGGTGGGGGTTGTTCTTCAGCTCTTTCATCTCCTCCATCTCATTTAGCATTTCATGCACTTGGAACTTGGATGAGAGGAACTTCAGGCGCCGATGAGCATAGGTCTTACTAGTGAAAGCAAAGAGCAGAAGAGTGACTGGGCTCCTTACCCCTCAACACAGGGGCATGGCCCGTCAAACACAGGGATGCAGCTTTCACCTGAGGTGGAGGAGCTCAGGCTGGCCTGGCCTGCTTCCCTAAGGTGCTTCCCCTGGCTCTATTACAGAGCTTCGAAGGAAGGCCTGGCCAGGTGTAAGCATACGTGCAGGACATGTCTCCAACCCCTGAACGCTGACTTTGCTTAAGATCCCAATCAAGAGGGCTGACAAGGGCCAAGGACACTTTGGTAGCCAGCAGGCTGCAGGTACATCATCAGCGGGTTCCTCCCTCCTCCCAGGAAGAGGAGGGGGCAACCCTGGCTCTGCCCTGACCTCCCTCTGCCTGCTGAGGCAGGACGTGTTCAGCTGTACCCAGCAGTGCTGGGTTGTGCACTTACACAGGCCCCTGTGCAATGAGCGCCAAGAGGAAGTTCATGTCATCAATGAAGTGCTCAAGGCTGGGGTAGGGCAGGTCCTTCGGCTCGTTTCTGCCAACTGCTGCCTTGTCTCCATAGATGTAAACTACCCCATCCTTCATCTGGACATGGTATCCCAGGTCCGCGGCGAGATTCCCAGTTTCAAAGGGATCCTGTCCATCCTTCACTGGTGGGGTGAACACTGGACCAAAAGGAGAATACCATGAGGCACAGGCTGCCAGCCAAAACCCCACAAGCCTGCCATGCTCCTCCACCCCAGGCAGAGGGCAGGGACAGCCCCACCACTGTGACACTGAAGAGGAGGCCTGGGCAAGTGACTCCCCTATGGAGCACTTCCGCAACCGTTTTCTGACCCCTGCCCACCCATGCCGCCTCTGAAG
The DNA here is from genome assembly GCF_000690835.1 of Fulmarus glacialis. Lineage (NCBI taxonomy): Eukaryota > Metazoa > Chordata > Aves > Procellariiformes > Procellariidae > Fulmarus > Fulmarus glacialis. The sequence goes on from NW_009219465.1 coordinate 4,481, forward strand.
CCAGAGAGGAAAACCCTCCACGTGCCTAGATGTACCTGGGCCAGTGTCACTCGCCCTCCAGACCTTGCCTTCGATGGCACGCAGGTACTGAGATGGGGTCCTGGGGAACCTCTGCACAGACTGCTGCATGCATTTCTCCCGGATGCACAGGGCACGGTACAGGCCCTTGCAGACAACTTCAAAATCTTCAACTGTCACCTGCAAGAGGGCTGTTGCTGAATGCAACCACACAACTGGAACCTAGCTGCCTGAGAGATACCCTGGTGCACCAAGATGTAAAGAGGACAATTTTATTCACAGCAAGATACATACCCTATCATCCCCTCCCTCCCACTGCTCTGTCTGAGCAGGGCAAAGACGGGATGATAGGCAAAGTCCCAGACATGGCAAAGCGAAGCTCCTCATGTCAGAACCAATGAATCCTAGCTGTCATCTCCGCTTACATTCCTTGCTGCAAACTGTAGTTGGCACTGAAATGGAAGCCTAGGCAAAACACTAAAAGCTATTTTTGGAGGCCAGGCTGAAACTGAAGCAGGACCGACAACATACACTGACCCAATGCGTCAAGAATTTTTGATTTACTGCACAGACAAGTGTTTTGGGCAGTCAAGAGAGATCAGACTGGAGCAGCACGGGAGAATACCATGCAGCACTTGCAGCTAGCTACAGTCACAGCAGAAGGAATGTGCTTGTGCATGGAGGGACTTTCAGCTTCCCCTAATTGTTCCTCTGCTGTGCAACTCCAAGCTGAGCAACCTGCTCCAGCCCAGGAGGGAGCAACCTGCCAGCAGTATCTCAGAAGCAGCACAAATGTAATAGGAGGCTGTGGAGGAGAAGGAGGAATTAGCACAGGATGTGATAGCAGTCCTGGTCAACTGGCTCTAGGTGACCCTGCTTGAGCAGGGGGGTTGGACCAGATGATCTCCAGAGGTCCCTGCCAACCTCAACCATTCTGGGATTCTATGACATGCATAGATCTCAGACAGATATAGCTGTGTGCAAGTAGGAGCAGGTCTGCGACAGAATAAGCATAGCCTACCCTGCCATGCCTTCCCCTCTGCCCTGTCCGGAGAATCCCATGGGAAGCATGCAGCAGCCCATAGACTCCTGTTACAGAATTCAGCTCCGGATCCTCCAGGGATGCAGCAGGGCACCATCAGATGCTCATGAGACACAGACTGAGCTGGAAGACACAGACTATCCCCACTGCACCTGGTACAGACTCCTATGACACTGGGCACTACTGAGGGAAAGGCAGGGACCAGATGAGGTGGTAGACAGCATGGGGAAGGGTATAGCCACGCAAGTACCTACCCCCGAGGCATAATCCCCTGTGATCTGTACCCGCTGGAAGTCAGGCACAGTCTGGTACAGGGGGGAGGTAGACATGACCTCATCAATAGCGGACAGTCTGGTTATAGACTTCTGAGCCACAGGGACTGCCAATGCAATTGTCTTCTGGCGGAGCAGGCGCTTCTTCCTGCCAGGGAGGAAAGCCTCAGGCAAACAGCCCCGACTCCATGGCCACACGCAGGTGCAGGGTCAGGGGCACGTAGCGCAGCCATGTTCCAGCTGTGCACAACAAGAATCATCTCACTGGTGCTTTCTGAGCACCTTAAACAAACACTGCCAAGAGTAGAGGCCACAGCACACAAAGTAGCCAGAGACTTTCAAGCATGGTTTTTGGAAGTCACACCTTTCAAGAGAAAGGTCTCCAAGTCTCCCTCTCCAACAGCTCTGTGGCCATTGCTGTGCTGACACCCAGGGAACAGGCCAAGGGTGTCTTTCTGTCCAACAGTGGGAACAGTTGGAGAGGAAACCCTGAAGTACCTGACAGATGCCCTGGGATCACCAAGGATTTATCCCATGGGTGTTATGAACTGTTTTCACAGACCTTGATTTATGTTCCCCCTCCTTTCTTCCAGCTCTGGCTGGGGATGTGCAGACAATGCTCCTCTCCTTTCCCCAACTGCCCTGGTTGTTGCTTACCGCTTTTCTGCTGTGGCAGAGCTCTCCTGAAGCATCATGTGCACTCTCATTTCCTGGCGTGAGATAGGGCAGATCTCTTCCACATCAAAAGGAGAGATCTCTTGCCTGATCTCCTCATCTTTCACCTCAGAGGCAAAGACCTTCTCTGCGAAGGAGCGCATTGCCTCATCCATCTCTGCAAGGAGAAGGAGCAGAGTACAGGGTCACACAGGCATCTGGGTCACCCAGCCACCCTAACAGGCAGGTGCCCCTTGCAGTCAGCTTAATGCTCAGCTGTCATTTCCTTATGACACCTATACCTCCATGCTGCCTGGAAGACTCTCAGCAACTTCCAAAATTTTCCACAAGCTTACAGAGCCTGGGCCACACGTAGTGGGCTGGAGACATACCTAGACACCCCCAGCACACCAGAAAATGTAAATACAACCCACAGTCCAAGAGTAGCGCAAAAAGGCCCAGAAAGAAGCAAGTCCTTGGGAAGGGCACTTAGGAGAGCATGCATTGGGGGCAAGAGGGGAAGATTGGCAGAGCTCTTATAGCTCTAGGAAGTCCAAAACCCACTTGCTCCACAAGGCATGGATGAAGACAAAGGTATAGATGGAGACGGACAGAGCTGGCAGCCCATGCACTTAGTTCCCGCCATCACAGTGCAGCTGAAGAGCTCCTAGCTAGGGAACCATCATATGGACTAGACCCCTGTCAGCCCATCATATGCAGCATGCTGCAAAGGTGCCAGCTAATATGGCCCTACGAAAGTCGCCATTGACACAAGGTTGGCTGGAACTTTATGAAGTAGGAGAAAGAAGGTTAAAAGCCCTTCCACTGCCAACAAAATACCATAAAACAAGAACCTAAGGGCTCTTCTGGCAACATCTCCTGGAAGTGCACACTTGCGTAGCAGCATATGGACACTAATCGAGCAGGTTTTGCCAGCAGTTGGCAGCACAGCATGAAGTGTAGTGAGAATCGATGCTGAAAGATGGACCACACCATTGACATGTCAGACACAGGGGCTTCCTTTCCCTGCTGTAATATGGTAAGGCAAAAGGGCTTGTGCTGAGCTACAAACACACAGAAAAATTCTGGCACTAGGTCCATTTCTCAGCAGTGCAATGTCACAAAAACAGGATTTCAGTAACAAAAGTTGCTTGCTGTTGTAAAGCTGCTGTATCATCAATGGGCCCCAACATGCTTCTTAGAAGACAAAATGCAGTTTTTTGCACTATGCCATTATTGCCCACTGTTAGGGGCTCCGGGATGACAGGTGTCTCAGCAAGAAATGTTTTCGCTGACACATAAGGCCTCAGCAAACATGAAGTAGGAAAAAGAGGGCAGGGGCACCATACTGTGGACTTCAACCTGAATAAAGGAGATGAAGCATTGGATCTGTCCCTTCATGGACCAAATCCACTAAGAGCAGGATGCATTCAAACGAAGTTACTTTAGGCTGGATCTCTTAAAAAAAAAAAAAAAAAAAAAAAGAAAAAAACAAACACCAAAAACAACAAAGGTGTGAATAGGTGCAAGGGAAATTGCAAAACGTTTCACTTCCTGCCACAGAGGAAGGAACTCCGCTAAAAAAAAGTTTATCTCCTAAGCAGGAGCTCAGGGGTACTAGGATGATATTTAACAAATAGCAGCTTCATATATCAAAGGACCAAAAAGCTGGAACCATTCCATGAAACAGTGAGGGGCACAGCTGGCACTGCTGAGAAATAGCATCTTCTCCAACTGCTGAAAGATCACCCTGATCAGGTAACTGCTGTTTGTTTCCAATAATCATGTCTAGGCAGTAACACAGCAGAGCATATAAAAAGCCTAGCAATACTCACCTTTGTCTTCTGCTGTTTGAGATAAAAAAGAAACAAAATAAAACCAGATGTGATCAGCCCTTCAAAATCTAAGCCTTTTTGCCTAATCATCACATCAGTGATTAAAAAGGGATTAGTAAAGTACAAGTTTAGCCAAAGCCTTCCACGTACAAAAGAAACAACAGTACTTGTCACTTTGTACAATATAAAGATGCAAGTTCAGTGTTGACTTCCACAATACAGCCTCAGTGGTGTGCACATAAATGAACACTGCAGATGCCATCCAACCTGAGGCTCTTTGGCAGAGCTTCTGCCTTACAGCAGTCTCTGGGTTTCCCTGCAGCTGTCCAAGGGGAACAGCATTTTCTAGAACACAGATCACCTCAGTTAACACTACAAGCAACTAACAGATACCTAGTCATCTAATAAGACTGAGCTGTCTTGGAAGGTCTTTCAAGGGGTGCAGAAGAACATAGGAACAACTTAAGAGGGCAGAACAGCATTCTCCAGCCTTAACAAGAACACAAATATTTCAGTGACTCAGAGCACTGGGGCTGCTTTGCTATTTTTTGTCCATGATTCGCCATCCTTTGTGAAGATCAGGATGGATGGTAATTTCAAAGATGCTAAGTTTCATCCTCCTGCCCCCTATGGTCACATCTCCACTTATTCACTAACAGGGTCAGACAGCTGAGATGCTGCAGTTCCACAGATCTTCACTCCTGGTCATACAGTGTGGCACCAACATTTTGGGGGTGCAACTCATGCACTTTCCATCTGACCCAGAAAATTCAGACTGGAGCTTTGGCATCACAAGTCACCAGCTGCTGACTTCCCAAAGTCCAGCCTGCAGAACATACTCTCCTGGCATTTGAACTCCGCGTATTCATTTGCAAACTAAGCATCCCAGAAATGCCTAGTTTGACCTTTCATCTCTTTAGTGGATGAAAATTACACTCATGAAGGTCAACAAAATCCCACTGATGTTGCAGGGCCAGGCTTTAATACTAGCTTCACGTACTAGGACAGTGTCTATCGCACCACACAGCACTGCAATTCTAAACGTGCTCTTACCAGAACTGTTTGGTGCCGATATTCTTCAGGGCTCTGTAATGACAGTCACGTGTCCCTCCGCACTGTTCTGCAAAGCCTGGCTGGCCCTACTCCTGCTGCCCAGCTTGTGTTACCCATCCCCTCGGGACTGCAGCACCCCACATCTTCTGAGCTTAGCCAGGTTGACCAGAGACTCCTGAAATCCCTCTGATCCCTTCCACAGTGATTTAATGGTATCATTACAGGATACATTCACAGGATACATTACACTGCAGGAGGGACAACATTCTTCTTCAGTATGAGCAGAGCAAGATCTAAACAGTAACGCTATTTCTTTGCTGCACTATCCAAAAATGTCTCCAAGCAGGAAGAAAAACACTCAAAGCCCCCAGCAAAGTCCCCTGGCCTGCAAAGATACCACACCATCAAAATCTCAGAGGCTGCAGGCTAACAAGCCTGCCCTGTGGCTCCTTGTCTCACTACTTGCTTTCAGACCTACCTGGAATTCTCACCCGTGACATCTTTGCAGCAAGTTTGCAGACCCTCAAGTAACACCCTACTGTAACAGAGCACAAGTAGCTGACTGACTGCACAACAGCCCAACACTAATTTTACTGCTTTCCCTTCCCTGTAATTAGACTCTTCCACTCTAAAAGGTCACCTATGAGACTATTTAAAGTGCAACCACAAGCACTTGCTCTGAAACAGGTGAAACCAGGACTCAAATTTAACCCACCCCCACCCCATTAGGCTTTCATTTTACATTTAGTAGAGTTTCACCTGTTGTCTGGCCAGATTGCTACTTCCTAGGACAGTTGCACCTTTCTAAAGTGTACTGTGGAAGTCAGTCTTTTAAGAGAGGCTAAAACTGATGTCTTCTGTGCTGAACCAATGGTTTAAAGGAAATCCCTAAGGCACAGGGCTGATGTTCTCATCAGAACAGGAGCGGTGGATAGGTACAAATGACGTGCTCTCACCAACCAGTGCGGTATTCAGAGAAGGTTTTTCCTGAGAGAGGGGTCTACTTGAAAGACTGGATTTTAGCAACAGGAGTTGTACAGATGTCCTTGCATCTTCCCAGCTGAATCAAACAAACAAACAAAAGGAAAGTGCAAGGAGCTATATTTTGTTCCTGAGCTTTTCAGGAACTGCCTTTATAAAACTTTGTATCATAATAGTAAGGCGATACTCAGTTCTGTATGTGGTGAGCCATAATTAAGGCATATCTTACAGAGACCAGCACTTAGTACAATCCAAGGTGTGGCAAGAAAGTCCTCCCTTAAGCGACACACGGTGGCTTGGATCTGGTAGAGCAGGGTAGCAGTTTGGGAAGTACCTCTCGGAAGTACCTCTTTCTAGCATACAGGCATTGAGGGTTGTACCCAGTCCTTTAGGGTCTCCTCAAACCTACTTCAGATCTCTCACATGAAGTTGGAAAACAGCTCCCGTCTGAAGAAATGGCCAGAATTTGTAGTGCCCTGCCTATTGCCAGGGTAACTTTGAACTTCTTACTCAGCTTCCTGGTGGGAAGCAGTAAGCCTAAACAGGTCAGAAGGATACAACGCTTTTGATTTGAAACAAAGTCTTTTCCTGTTTGTTTATACTTCACTTCTTGATGGAGTTAAAAAACTGCACTGAAATCAGGACAAGTTAAGCAAAGCATCCAGACTATAGTCAGCACAGTCTTGCTGATTTAAAAGGTGACCTTCGTCATAACATTGAAGGGAACAGAAAAACTAGCACACCTGGAAAAGACAACTTGTTTGGAATTATATGTGCACGTAACGGCTTCCTGTGCTCTATTTTATAGGAACAGCTATGAAAAGGCCTTGTCCCAGAGGCTGGAATAAGTGAAAGAGTTACTTGCATAAGACACAGAGCTAGAAATAACAAGTCATAGATTTTGTCCATAGGTGCACGGGAAGCTTGTGGCACAACTAGTCAGTGAAGTCAGATGAGCTGAGACCTGGCGCAGCATCTCCAGCTAAGATAATTTCCAGAGCATCCAGAAACTCTCTCTGAAAGATCACTACTTGATGTGCACAACTTCAAAACGTGCTGAGTTACAATTAAGAAATTCTCCAGAATTCAGGGAGTTTTAGCCCCACTTCCCAGATATTCTCCAAGAATATAAATTTATTTTCCCCCAGATATGCAGAGGTGCAGCCAATAGGGCAAAGCTGGGATGCTGTTACAATCTTGACCTCTAATACGTGGTCTCTTCTCTCATGCTGACAGCAGTCTTCAGTTTCTGAATTATTCTTGTTCTTACTCATTCCCCAGTTTGTGAGTTCCCACACCACATTATTGTTTAAATATTTCATTTAAGGTCAACAAAAACTGGCTCTTGCTTGTTTGCTCTCCCATAGGGACTATATCTGCCCCTAACCTTTCTGGATATATCAAGATCTTGGGATTCACTTCTGAAACCAAAAATAACCTTTAGGGTGCAGAGGTCATCTTCCTCAAGAGGTCTCTTGATCCCCTAGCTTTTTAAATCACAGGGTCAACTTAGTTGGGTTCATGGTAGAAATATGAGTAAAGCTTGGGTATGCTCTGCTAAAGTTAGATCTACAGCCTCTTTAAACCGAAGTATTGAATACAAACAAGCCATCTTCCCACTCTTTTTCAGCTGGAAAGTGAGTGATTCTGATTCACACCCAGAGGCTTCAGAGTGGCTCTAAAACCCCACACTTTTATCTCTGAGCTGCTTTCATTCCACCTAAGTCTACCCAAAGGAAAATGGCCAAACACGCCAGAAATTTGGCAGCTTAGGGTATTTAGCAGCATCTTCCTCTAGTTTGCCTAGCAGAGCAGCCATATGACAGGGGTAGCTGTCCAAACAGAAGCCTAGGGGCAAGTTTTGCTAGAAAATGATTTCAATTCCTGAAAAAGTATTACTAGAGAGGGGGTAATGTGGAAACTCACAAGGGCACTCGTTGATGTGCTGTGCCTTTGACCAACAGCACCTCACACTAAGAAGAGCCTCAGCAAGTTCTTCTTTCCCCACGTTGCTCTTAGTCATTCCCTAGGGCTGTTTATATCAGCCTCTGCTCCAGTATGCAACAAAAGTCAGTAAGTCCTTAAAGTGTGAACTAGTTTCTAGGAACAGATTGTTACCGATAACAATCATATTGGAGGGAAGCTTTCCTAACAAGCCAACAAACCCCTTGCTTTTAAGCACCCATCTGTACTCATATTCTGAATCTCTCCTTTTGGAACAGGCAGTGACTACTGCAGCTACACAGTGCAAGGAGTTTTATACCCTTGTTACTAGGAGTATATTCTTAAGTTCCTTGCACAGAAAATGGATTGGACTCTGGGTTCCAGAGGCCTGACACAACGTCTTAGGAGAAACAAACTTAAAGCACACTTACTGTGTGATTCTACGCAATTTGCCTTATTGCAGGAGGAAAGCCAACAGGGAAGTATTTTAGAAGACCAAATTAAGCAACTTAAAAGCCTAACAGAGAGCATGATTTGGACACAGCAATAACTTTAAAGCTGATTTCACTCTTGGAACATCAGGTAATGAAATTTCCCCTCCCCCTTTTATTGACTTAGCAAGCATCCTTTCCAAGGGTGAAGTCAGAAAAATATTATGAGGGACCCCACTGCAAATATAGAGACTCAACACCAATGCCACAGATTGGTGAAGTCATTAAAATTAGACTCTGGAACAAGCCTACGGTATGTCTCAAAGCCACTCTACCTGCTTATCCGTGCTATAGTGAACATATATGATACAGCTGTTCATGCCACATTACTGAAGTGTCAATTTGCGTAAATACAGATCCCATAGAGAAAGCAGATAGCATTGTTATAAGCTTTCTGTAAGCCAATTGTGGATCCCATGCCCAGATCACTACTACAAAAGAAACAACCAAAGAATTCAAAGTTTATTCTTTAAAAAAGCTATTTAAGAAGCAAAATAATTTACTTCAATTCAAACCAAAAGAGATGCATTATTGAAAGCAAATAATTATACAAAGTAACAACAAATTAGCCCTTGGGTAAAAAGTCCAGATCCCAACAGTTCCCTACCATCCTGGAGGTTATACACTAACAGCCACTCAAGGCTTGGGGAGTAAAGGAGGACCACATATAGGATGTAATTCAAACTTCCACTCCTCTCCTTCCCCCCATAGGCCTGAAGTTGCTTGAAATCCAATTCCAAGTCACTGAACTGTACTAAAAATTATGATGGCTTAAGCATCATGGTTACTATCCAAAGTCCTACTGATGACAGTAAGAACAAAATTTGAGCACTGTTATTTGAACAAGACCATGGAGTGGGGACACCAACAGTAACAAGCCGCAGGGTTATACTATCTCATTAAACAGCTGTTCTCAGTCCATAATAACAGAAACATTTATTTCAGTTTTTGGCACTTGTAATTTTTGAACAAGAGCTTTACCCTTTTTTAATATTTTACCTCGAAGTTGTTCATGCCTGTTCTTCCCAGTCAGGATAGTAAAGTTAGCTTGGCACTAACACATTGTTGTGCTGTTAGTTCTAAATAACAACATTTGGACTAAATCTACAAAACCATCTTTTCCAGGGACCTGTCTTGTGCAAAAACTTCTGTGCTTATCTTCTAAAGAGTTTTCCCAGAAGTTCTTGGGGTTTTGTCCTTCCACTGTTCTCTCTCAGTTACCACCAAAATCAGGGTTCTCTTGCACAGATAGCTAGAAACAAAGTACAACCCTTTACTTCATACTCATGACTAGTACAACACCCTTATTTTGTATCACTCGCTAGACTTGAACCTAAAATAATGCAGATGGGAGTACCACTTGTGTAGGTAAGCTCTGCAGCATCCTAAAAGCTGATGCATCCTCCTCTAAGGTTCCAAAGGTGAAATGCATACTGACCCATCCCTACCACATCTTCTTCCCTTGTAAGATTTTATACAGCCCAAGAGAAAGGGAACACTGAAGAGAAAGTAGATGCATTTGCCAGTTCCCGTACAATTCTGAGAATTCACAACTTTTGGAGTTACAGCTAGTACATTTTTAATGACAACTAGAACATGCCATGCAATGTAGAGAATTATTACGATGAACCTCCATCCAAAAGAAGTAATTTTCCATACCTGACCACACAACCTTCAGACATCAAATGCCAGGTGCAAAAGGTTTCCCATGGCCACGGGCAGCAGGCAGTCATGCTCTGAACGCTGCAATCCTGCTTGCCAGGAAAGAAACTCCTCATTTTCCCGAATAATTAAAAACCACACATGGGCCCGGATGACAAGATGTCACCATTCAAACATACTGCAAACGCCACATTGCTGTCTTTGCAAAAGGCTGAGTCTGTGTGACCAGATGTGTATCCCAAAAGCTATCATTTTCCACATGTAATTTTATTAAGTGGACAACAGTGTGTCACACATCTCTTTAGAAGCAGACAGTCATCTCCTGCCACAGTGCTCAAAGAATGTTTTCACAAATAACTTCTCTTCTTGCACCACATAAAAGAAAAACACTGCTTGATTACAGACATGACAGCTTGCAGTGATGGTAATTCTGTCACGTTTAACTTGCAGGCATGAGATCATCTTCAAACAAACTCAAGTCGAGTCACAGCCAATGCTATCCATAATGCTGGCCACCATTGTGTATGTTGCTGGAAAATAATGTTTTATGTAAAAATATTTTTAATTCTTATCAGTGTCACATCAGTCAAGGGTAAAATAAATTGCAAAAAGTAATTACAAGGATTATCATGGACAAAGAAAACGTGATGCTTATTGATCCTCTTCATTCCAAAAAGAATTAAGAATGTAAGTAGTGAAGGAAGCAATATTAAGAGGAACAATTTCTTCTTTCAGTATTTACTGATTGCTAATTTCCATTTGAAATTGAGAACTCCAAATTAAGATGTATGAATCTGACACCCACAAATTGAAATCAAGCCTCTTGCAATTTCTCTGCTCACGTTGCTTCGGCCGACTGACTGAACGCTCCCTCTGTTGGCTGAAGGCTCATTACTCTTCCACCAGACTGGGAATTCAGCTTTGCTGTGGGATATACTGTCTGACCACACAGAACAGAACCCAGTATCAGCAGCACAAGAACTAGGGAAGTTCCGAGGAACATTGGTAGGTTTCCCAAAAGTGACCACACTTGTACGTCCCAATTATATGAGGTGACAATGTTTTGTTCCAGGAAGAACTCACACAGCTTATGCAGTAATTCTCTCATACTTTGAGGCTGTTAGAACAAGTGCAGAATTCCCATCAGTAGATCATACACCCTCTGCGTAGTCATCACTGAACTAATTTCCTTCCTCATTTTGCAAGGATGTTGCAATCAGAAGCTAGCTCAGTTTTCTGTTACAGCTCATTGCCTTCTCCCCTCAGTCTGGACATACTAAGTCCGTTACAACCACTGCACCAAATACAGTCAACCTGAAATCCCACACTCCTTCCCTGACAAGGAGACTCTCCAACTACATTTTACAGAGAGACATTTTGAAGAGACTATTTTACAGTCTGGTGGTAAGAAAATAATTCAGAATAAAATAATTTGCAAGTTACAGACAGAGCTGAATAACAGCTGTCCAAACTAACTAACCTCCAGTTACTAGATCAACTATGGAGAAGCTGCCCATAAATGTTGGCAGTTAATGTTAAAAATGAACAGCTAATTTGTCCAACTTGGAAGAGATCTGAATGCTGCAGAAAAACAATATAGAATATAAACAGTTCCACCTACAAAGAAAGTAAAAAACAGATGCAGTATGTTCCCCTCCCTAGTTCAAGAGTCTTACAAGTGCCTGCTGGATCTTCCAGCCTATGAACTCCTGGTTTAGTATCCTCTCAGGCAAAGAGATCACCCACACAAGACTTGCCTGCTTAATACAATGAGCTCTTATTCCAGAATTTCAGTCCTTGGGGTTTTCCTCAACCCAAGGGAACAGGGGACAACTTCAAATCTTCTTAGCAAACAGGCACTTAAGTTAGGAAAGATACCTCCTTTTTATTACAGAAAATGAAGGATCAGTTAAGTGGTACTCCTGGCACAAAGGAGATGTTGCAAATGTGCTGTACGGGTGCACAGAGAGCAGATACCAATCTGACACGTGACAGGAGCATTCATGATGGCAAAACCATTTCTGACATTACCTGCCAAGCAATGATTAATGCCACTCCTCTGACAGCACTGCAAATCAGAATCCAATAGAAAGGGGACAAACATCACTTCTAGTTTTTACTCTAGAGGTAAAGTGTCATCTTTTTCACAGCATTTAGTCTCTATAGTTCACTTTTCTTGTGACTGGTTTTCTTCTTGAACAAACCCAGATAACACAGTGAGAAAAGAATCCCAGTACATCAAGAGATGTGACTGCTCCATTAGCTGAGCAAGGAGGTAGATGCCATAGATGTTCTCTTCAGATGGAGCACAGAAAAGGACCTTGTGCTAATTAACTGGTACGAAGATTCTGGTCACTGGCACCAAAATACTGCAGGACATCAGCATGAGATGCAATACAGTAGCATCGCGACTCGTCCAGCAGCTACATCTGAACCACGTATTCTTGGCATCTGGAACAGAAAGGCATCTCTAATTAGCTGCTGTCCAACTTTGTGATGGATGTGCAGTGCAACAGTGTAGTACAAGTCCTGAACTGGTCTACCTGTTTTTACAGTGATGAGCAACATCTTTTAGGTAACTGTTGAAAAGAATTTCACTCAGTGGGGGAACCCATAAATTTCATTACTCGCATTATTTTATTTGGTTAATCTTCAAACAGTGCATATTCCAGAGGAACACAGCTCAAGATAAGCTGCGCAGAAGTCAATCAATCATCAGCAAATGGCGACTGCAGAATTGTGCACACTCTTCTTTCTAGTTCAGGCGTTTCTTGTGTACAAGACAGAAATTACACATTCTCCAAAGAGTCAAAATGATTTCCCAAAGGAAGGAGATAGACAAGAATGATATAGGAAAATCACACAATTATCAATTTAGTGGAAATCCACAAGCTACAGCCAAAAGGTTGCTGTGAATAAAATTTCCTTTTCTTAAGCTTTGCTATCTACTTAGAAGGAAAAAAAAATTTTGGAGAAGTAATTAATAGTAGGATCTAAATCTTTGGGTATCAATGGGTTGTATAATAGGGAAATAACCCACCTATAGCAGCTAATATTTCTAAGCCATGCTTATCTACAACTGAAAGACATACAGACAAGAAACCAATGAAAAACTTAAATTACAGCTCACCTTATCACATCACAATGCAAGACAATCCCATACAGCCTTGATTCCCATCTTCATTGCTGTTAAGTTTTTTCATCCGGTACTGCCGGATCTCTCTCACCAGTGTGTAAAAAGCATCTTCCACACCCTGAATGTAAACGATCCAGATAAAGCATTTTCTTTCCTGAAGCTTTTGAGATCACTGTTCTTTCCATCACAGGATCCCTTAACATATTTGAAAGACATACTTCTACATGAAGAATAGTAGCCAACTTATCCCATAGTTCATAAGAGGAAGAAACTAGCACTTATGTCCAAAACTCTCCACTTACACTCTTAACTCTTCCTCTGAGGCAAACATCCAGGCTAACAGCCATTAAAAGAAACAAGACAAATTGTAACTGTAGAGAGGTCCCATGCAGGAAACAAGCTGCTTCTTGACTAGTCACCACTGTTTTAGAATTCTTAGAATTTTCTGGCTGCTGCTTAATAATGTGCCTTTTCTGCTTCATTCCACACTGATGTAGGTAGAACACAGGCTGACTGGACAGAGCCACATACTCAATGCAACTCTGAAGAAGTCTATTAGCCCAGTCTAGGGAATTCTTTCTGTAAACACAGTCTTATAATTGGCCTTCATTAAGAAGCCAAGAAAACCGAACAGGTCTGGGACGACTGACCGTGCAGCCTGACCACTTCTCAGGAAGAGCAGATGAAGCTCTCCTCTTCTTACGAACACAACCCACTTGAAAGAAAATCAGTACAAGTCTGAAGTGATTTGTGTACTGACCTAGCCCCATGATAAAAACAGAACTCTCTCAAGCTAAGAGTGAGTGGGGAAATCAAAAGCTAAAAATTGCAAATGGATTAAAAAATGCTTACTCCTGAAGATAAGAAAAAAAGTGCATGGGAAAATATTAGACCATTCTGCATTTAGCAGACAGGAAGAAGTCAGACCAAGAATGGAAGCATCTTACCTGTCTTGTTTTTGCAGATGTCTCTATGAAGGGGATTCCATAGCTTTTTGCTAATTCTTGAGCCTGTTTTGTGTCTACTGTTCTTGTGGGCAAATCACACTTATTCCCAACTAGCACCATTGGCACATCATCTGAATCTTTCACTCTCTTGATCTGTTCTCTTTAAAAAGACAAACAAAAAAAAGTTAGGAGCTATTTTCTAAATATAAAAGTTGTTTCAGTTTAGTATTCAAACAACCTTGTGCTACAAAAACGTATAGTAAAGCTGGACAGGATCTCAGGGATTCTAACCTACAGCAGTATGTCTAATAACTTCGTACACTCTGTCGTCTAGTCTATGTACAACTCCACTCTGATGTGTTTGCCTTCTTACCCATTTTCTTAGAGATCATGTTCTATATGCTCTCAATACCATTTGATTAACACAACAACCCAGATAACTGTCTCACTCTCAAATGACTAATAACATATAGACACAGAACGCAGATAAGCTTGAAAAGCTTTCTGAAAGAAGTGGGAGATTTAATATTTTTCTATTATTTAGTCTTCACTGGGTCTAATAGAAAATGGGTCTGATGCCCTTTCCAGTCTTCCCTCCCTGTAGTAAAGACCCAGATCATACCTGTAAAGGTTAATATCAGCAAACGATTTACTGTTGTTAATGGCAAAAACACAGAGGAATCCTTCCCCAGTTCTCATGTACTGGTCACGCATAGCACTATACTCTTCCTGTCCCGCAGTGTCCAGAATGTCTAACAAGCACGTCTCTCCATCAATAACAACCTGCTTTCTATACGAATCCTGCAAAATACACAAGCAAATTTTAGGTTAGAGAAAAACACTGTACTACTTCTTTCCGCCTTAGGCGTTATTAAGGAAAAATAAAAATAATAATAAAGAAGAGTACGATTCAGAACAGCTTTTCTAGATCCCCCCAATCAAAAAATATCAGTATCTAAAACTATCAGCATCTAAAATGTTACTCTAAGTCCCCTCAAGCTTTCTTACAAAAAAGAAAAATCCTGTTCTTTGTAAGAAATTCCTCAATTGGCAGGCAGAAAAAATGCTATAAATACCATCACTACAACATCACGACTGTAAAAACTGCAATCTGCGTAGATCGGTGGCGACTCTTTTGTTGCCGTTGTTGGCTGCCTACGCTCCGCTTTAGAAAGCAAGACGTGGAATACGCAACGAATCTTTGAGAGTTTTCCCAGAATTTCTAGTCTTATGCACTCCGATCTCACATCTGGCTTTTCAAGAAAAAAAAAAAATTAGCAGCAGCCTCCCTTCTCGATTCACAGAGAGCTCCCCGCCCACGATCGGCCCCG
>NW_009219466.1:0-1025 GCF_000690835.1 Fulmarus glacialis
GCAGCAGCTCCTCAGGCCCCTTTACATTTCGGAAAGCCCAGGCTGCTCTGTGAGGGGCTGAGTGATCTGGTCTGCTCTGGGGCTGAAATGTCATCCCCCCCCCGCCAAGTTTCTCCAGCAAACGTCAGCGGGTGCCTCGCGTTACAGGCCCCGTGCATGCAGGTTCATTTAAGAAGCCTTAAAGAACAAATTTTCTAAAAGACTTTAGGAAATACATGACGGCAGAGCTAAAGTCCCCCCTGGAAACAACTGAACAGAAATGAGCTGACATATTATACCACTGCAATTAATTAGAAACCAGACTGGAAACAAAAGGGGCTGTGCTTGGGTTTTTGTTTTCCTTTTACATGAAAGACATTTTATTTTCTGAGTCTTTATCCTAAACTCCCTCCTGGCGATTCTTGATTAATAAAACTGCAAGCAGAGGACTGGGCTGTGACTAGGTCACTGCGCCAATCCTAAAACTGTCACCAACGGATGGGCGGCCCGTGGGAAGCGACAGGCTGACCTGGGCCCAGCCATTTGTACCTGCGAGGGGCCAGGACCACAGTGATGCTCAGCTGCCACCACGGGACACGGTGTCCATCGGCTTTCTCGCTCCGCTCCCTCCCAGCCCCGGGGGTGACATCCCAGGGCTGGCTGGTGACCGCAGCGCTGCAGATGTCCTGTGCCAGCAAGGAAAGGGAACGATGTAGGACTGGCCGTGACAACTAGTGTTACTTGAGACCGTGGTGGCAGTTGCAGCACAGCGCCAAGAATAAATGGACACCAGGATGTCCATCTGCCTGTCTGGAAGAGGGTGGTTTTCATTTTCCCCTCCGTGTATCCAGGAAACCCTGGCAGAAATACCCTGCAGGGGTTGTCTCTGGGTAAGGACGCAGGCCACGATGCCCACAGCCTCCGGTCCGCCACCAGTGCGAAGTTTCACTTGTTACTTCATCCACAGTCCGCTGAGGTCAACGTGTCTTGCAGTAATTTTGGTCATTGTAGCATTGAAAAAGAGTAAAAGACACAAAAAGGTGCTC
>NW_009219466.1:1041-1433 GCF_000690835.1 Fulmarus glacialis
TCCCTTGCTAGCTTTCTGACATTATTACGAAATTTTCAGTGTGAAAGAGTTACATGGCATTGGCTTGATAGTATTAAGAAAAAAACCCCAAACTTCTGAAGCTGCTCATTTGCCTTTGGAGAGACCCGGCTGCTCCCAGCCCGCCTGGGACAGTTCCCCCGTGTAACCTGTGTTCAGACCTGGGATTCTCTTTGCCAAAATCTCCGGCTGATGAGGGGTTGCCACCTGTGCCCCGCTTCTTTGGTCTGCGCAGGTAGTCAAGGCAATCTAAAGCCGAAGGCATAAAAGAGGGTGGGATGTGCTGCTGCCTCAAGTCTTCGGGGGGTACGATGCCCCTCTGTGGGTGTGTGTGCCGCAGTGTGCCGTCGCAGGCTGACGTCCAGCCGCCCCCC
>NW_009219467.1:0-4912 GCF_000690835.1 Fulmarus glacialis
GCTCCTCTGCCGGGGTGACTCGGGCCTGGTTCTCCAGGCGCCCCGGTGGCTGCCCCGCCGCCTCTGCTCCTTCTCTGGAGCCGTTCAGGTTTTGCTGAAAGAACACTTAAGTAGCTGGCTGACGGAGGCAAGGCGGAGCGTGGTTTTGAAGCCTGCTGTTTAGGAGACCTGTATAGGAGTCCTGGCTAGATTTCCGATCTAATGACCGTTTACCACTTAGGTACAAGCAGAATTTGTATGTCCCAGTTCATCAGGGTGGATGTACCTGTTGTTTTCCTTTTCTGTAAACTAGTATTTACATACGTTTCTTTCATTCCTACCACTTCAATATCCTTGAATTATTGAAGACCAGATAATGTATTCCCCTCCTCCTGCCTCATACGCTCTGCACACTCATAAGGTTTGGTCGGACTTGAGGAGTGCAACTCTGCTCTTTGTGTTTTTCCAGTTCTGAGGTTTCAAAAGAGTTTCATTTTTCCAAGATATTTCATAGAGGTATCGGCATTGTTTGTGACAATCTTATATTTCAGTTTGAAATTCCCCTTGCTCACTTAAATGTTGGCTCTCTGCTTTTATTTCAGATATGAAGAAATAGACCTTGAAACAGGAATACTGGAAACCAAAAGAGACCCTGTTCCTTCAGATGATATTTATCCTGTCCACATGATTTTGGATAATAAAGATGGCATACAAGGTTCCTGCCAGTATTTTAAAGAGAGAGTAGATATCACTGACCAAATAAGGAGGAAGGATTTGCAGCCATGTTATACTTATATAGAAGCTGTTGAAAAGTGAGTGGAATCTTTATATCTGGCATTAAAAGATTTTTAACTTAAGTTTTAAAATTTAGTCCTCGCTCAGTTTGTGCAGATTATATCAAGAATGGTGTTTGCGGGAGGGAAAGTGATTGATCTCTCTGTTTTTATGGAACTAATAATAATTTATTACTTTCCCTCCTGTTTCTTAGATGGGGAGAGAAACTAGTCATTGTTGCTTCCCAAGACCAGCGTTACAGAGCTTTAATAGGCTGGGAGGGGGACCCTGACTTAAAACTCCCTGACTTTTCCTACTGTATATTGGAGCGTTTAGGTCGTGCTAGGTGGCAAGGAGAGCTTCAGAGGGACCTTCACAGTGGGGCTTTCAAGTAAGTTTATATCTTGCTATGTGAATTAAATCAAAGCTAGTAAGTTTCCACTGGTTATTTATAAAGATCTGTCCACTTAAGAATTCCTGTGTATTGATTTAAACTCGTATCTGTATTGGTAATGTCTCATCCTTACTACCAGGAGCGCTTGGTTCTTGGAGCCTCTATTGCTAGAAGTATAGGGGTCTCTTCCTTGAGTTCGTTATACTTCCTGATATTTTCTCATGGAACCAGAGACTGTCTGTTGGGTCAATACACAAGTTTCTAATCTGTGGAAGTTCTTGCTTTCTGTAGATAATTTTTTCTTCAAATTTGGGATGGAATGATGATTTTCATTTCCTTTTTTACACTGCTGATTAAACATCTTATCCTGCCCAAGTTCTGAAGAGATTCTTGGATGCCCACCTTTTGTCCTCACCGTTTGCCCTGTGTGACATCTTCCTCTGTGTGACCTGAATGGGAGCCTGAGTTACCAGCTCCCAAACTAGACCATGTCTTTGGTTGATGGAGGAGCACTACACAGCCTCTTAGGGAACTTCTGGTTTTGTATTGCAGTGCGGGAGAATATTAGCATTGCTGTTAAGGATTCACCGCTTTTAGGATATGAAGCATATGTAGCTTGCAAACCACACTGGCATTGGTTTTTGCCACCTAGGAAGCTCTTTTAGGTAACTAAGATGTTGGGAGCGGAGGGGAGATCTTTTGTGGATACTTTTCTGTCAGTTCAGTGGCCTGAGTCAGCTCACCAAGGAGTGAGATGAATAGTAGAGCTATTAGAAGGGGGGCGGTGATTGTAGTGTAGCCAGGAGTTGGAAAGAGAGGATGGAGAAAGAGGGCGTGGGGATACAATATTGGTTCAGCTGTCTCATCAAACCATGTCATGACACTGTGATTGTGCATAGAGACTGTAGGTTAAAATCTGAGGTATTTCTTTCTGTTTAATTGGATTAACTATGAAAATAAATTTCATAGCTTATCTTAATTTTGGCACTTCCTAATTTTGAGATTGTCACTTTGAAAATTAACATAACATATGTCGCTAAGACCATAGGTAATTTAGGTAAAGTGTTTTGAGATACTGGATAATTAGAATTTATTTGCAGAAGTTCCTATGCCTATAGATATCTTGCCATCTTTTCTTTAGAGTGGATGCTGGAAAAATTCATTATCACCGAAGAGTATTGGACAGAAATGGTCTCATAACAATGCAGTCCCATGTCATAAGACTGCCAAGTGGAGCACAGCAACACTCAATTCTTCTACTTCTGACTCGCTTTCATGTTGATAGGTATGTGCCACTCAGATGTTTTAAAGATCTCCCAGGTAGACTGTGACCTTTTACTGAGATGAGTTTGCTCTGTTGTCACAGAACCATCAAAGTTTCCTGGAATTGACCCTTCTCAATTTCTTTATTAACTCCTCTTCCAGATGCTGGACAATTAAATCTTACTTGTCTTGGAGCTGTAAACACTAGGGTGTTCTAATGCCTGTCACCTGCCTACATAAGCCTAACTCTTCTTATTGTAGCACTAATCATACTGTTAATTTTGAGTGTTCTCACTTCAAACACATTTCTAATAGATTTTTTTGTCTTCCTATCTTGTTTATGATTAGAACTTAGAACATTAGAACTGCTTCTGTGGATTGCCAATGAAGTAACAGCCTGGGCTTAGTCACTGTTCCCTCAGTTGGGGTCTCTTCTTGATGACAAATTCTCTCACGTGCTATTTGCAGAAGGAGAAGAAAACTGTAATTCCTAAAGCAATCTGAGAACACTTTAGCATACTTTCTGTAGTGACTGACATTTTGTAAAGGTACAACTCATGTTTATAAAGTTACATGCATGCTTACATGTAAAATAATTTTCTTTTCTTGGTTAGGAGGAGCAAATATGATATTCTGATGGAGAAGCTCTCAAGTATGCTAAGTGCTCGTTCAAACCAGATGGAAACATTAGGAAACCTGAGGGAAGAGTTGGTGAGATTCATTACTCTCTTTCAGATTCTCACTCACATAGAATCTAGACAATTAGTATCAAAGGCAGTCATTCATACTGCCTGTTTTTTAAAGTTGCACAATATTTTGGGGTAGGGTGTCAAAAGAAGGATCTTAACCTACTAGATCAAGTTACTGTTGCTGTTTGTGATAAGGAAGGAGTTCTATTCGATCCACAGTTTCAGGAAAGTTTTGTTAATGGATGTAATCATGCAATTGTTACTTGCACGATGCTGCTGCTTGTTGCTGCTGCTGGTAGAGTTGGAGGGATAGAACACGATCCAGAAGCATCTCACGCTCTGCCTGGTATCTGCACTAGCAGGCTTTTAAGATCCTTCTTTGATATCCTACCCCAAAATACTGTGTTTTAAGAACAGGCAGTGTGAAAGCCTTTGATACTAATCACCTAGAGGTGAGGCTTTTGGGCTACAATTACTTTTGCCATTTCTCTTTGCGTTAGGGTCTTTGTGAGAGAACTTTCAAACGTCTCTATCAATATATGATGAATGCTGGCCTAGCCAAGGTAATATCCATCCCATTACAAGATATACATCCCAATGGAGGACCCTACAAGACAAAGAAAGGTAACTAGAACCATATTTTTGCTTTCTTTTTATGTAATTACATTGATGCCATTCTA
This sequence comes from Fulmarus glacialis, assembly GCF_000690835.1. Lineage (NCBI taxonomy): Eukaryota > Metazoa > Chordata > Aves > Procellariiformes > Procellariidae > Fulmarus > Fulmarus glacialis. The sequence continues at coordinate 3,780 of NW_009219467.1, forward strand.
TCTATAAGCTTCAAATCTTAAATTAAAAGACGCGTAAGTGAGAAATCTGTCTATGCAATTACGTGGAGAAGTGTGTTAATAAAGCTAGAACACTGCAGCCGACTTGAATTAAGCATTTGTTCCAGGTCTTTAAGAAGTGGATGCAACCAAGTTTGTTGAATATCAGTATAAGCTGTTTCAGTGGATTGTGACTCCTAGTAAGACTGCTCGAGCCAATACAGAGAGTAGGGACAAAGAGCAGTCTGCTGACCTTTCAGGTTGAAGTTGAATGACAAGTCAATAAACTTGACAAAAATATATAAAAAGTTATATAAAACAAAAAAGACCATTAGGAAATAAGAAGCTAAAGAAACAGACAATCTTAGTTATGGCTTTTGCTGAAATTATGACTTTTGATGAAAGCCATCAGAATGCAAAGTTTCTCTGGAGAGTTTCATAATGAATTATGAAAGTAAGCTTCCACAGCACTACCTTGGAATTCTTTAAGTAAGCAAGATAGCCAACACCTACTATTCAAAAAAGCCATAGTCTACTGAGGGATAGTTTAATGCATAACCACCTTTGAATTCAAAATTAATAGATTTGCAAGAACTGCTGATAACTTCCAAACATGTGGTGGAAAGACAAAGAAGAGCAGGACTGCGTGAAGAAAGGGAGCGAAAGAAAGCAGCTGCTCTCAGAAAAAGATGCAGATAAAACTTTTGTGTGGGGAAAAAATTACGAGAAGTAATAATTGAAAGTGTGCGGAAGGATGGTATCATCAATGGAATTAATGCAATTGCTTACGGAAATCTAAACCAAGTCTTTAATCACAGAAAATCCTAAGAGGCAGATTTGCCAGGGTTAAAAAGAAAATAGTTCTAAAAGATAACAGTGTGTTTTTCAGAGATGTAGTGAACTGTTTGTGGGGGAGGAAAAATCTGGTGATCTGCAATGAACTAAACATTGCAAATTATATAGTCATTGTCAATAGGAATGATCATAAAGGAAGAAGTGAAAGAGCCAATAAAAACGTGAGAACTTCAAGAAGACAGAAGTGAATGCCAGTTACATGAAGTTGGATTAAGGCTTTTGATAAGACAACAAATTCCTTCAAATCTTTTAAGTCTGGGGGAAGGAAATCTCTCTGTAGG